>NW_010318265.1:0-553 GCF_000700745.2 Antrostomus carolinensis
GCAAACAAATGCTGCTTACTCAAAGACAAAGCGAACCAGGCTTGAAAGCTTCAAAACTTTTAAGAGAAATTAGAGGCAGAAAAAGTGGTGGGAGGCCAAGGAGAAAGTAGAGACTGAGGAGGTGTGGGTGGATGCAGTCAAAGTGGAGGCTGAAAAGTGGTGGGATGCCAAGGATAAAGTAGAGGCAGAAAACAGGTGGGAGGCAAAGGAGAAAAATTGGAGGCTGAAAGGGGGTGGGAGGCCAAAGACAAAGTAGAGGCCGGAAAGTGTTCGGAGGTCAAGGAGAATGTAGAGTCCGAAAACCGGTGGGAGGCCAAGGAGAAAATGGAGCCTGAAAAGGGGTGGGAGGCCAGGGAGAAAGAAGAGACCGAAAAGGTGTGGGAGGCAAAAGAGAAATTAGAGGCTGAAAATGGGTTGGGAGACCAAGGAGATAGTTGAGGCTTAAAAGTTGTGGGAGGCCAGTGAGAAAGCAGATGCTGAAAAGGTGTGGGAGGCCAAAGAGACAGTAGAGGCTGAAAAAGGGGGGGGAGGCCAGGGGTAAAATAGGGGCTGA
>NW_010318265.1:625-1129 GCF_000700745.2 Antrostomus carolinensis
AGAAAGTAGAGGTGGGAGGCCGCATTCAAAGTGGAGGTTGAAAAAAGGTGGGAATCCAAGGAGGAAGTAGAGGCCGGTAAAGTGTTGGAGGCCTAAGAGAAAGTAGAGTCCGGAAAGATGTGGGAGATCAAGGAGAAAGTAGAGGCCGAAAACGGGTGGGAGGCCAAGGAGAAAGTAGAGGCTGAAAAGGGGCGGGAGGCCAACGAGAAAGTAGAGGCCGAAAAGGTGTGGGAGGGCAAAGAGAATGTAGAGGCTGAAAAAGGGGAGGGAGGCCAAGGATAAAGTAGAGTCCGAAAATGGGTGGGAGGCCAAGGAGAAAGTGGAGGCCGAAAAGGTGTGGGAGGCCAGGGAGAAAGTAGAGTATGAGGATGGTTGGGAGGTCGCATTCAAAGTGGAGGCTAAGTGGTGGAAGCCCAAGGAGAATGTAAAGGCCGAAAAGGGGTGGCAGGCCAAGGAGAAAGTAGCGGCCGAACAGGTGTGGGAGGCCAAAGAGAATGTAGAGGC
>NW_010318266.1:0-10008 GCF_000700745.2 Antrostomus carolinensis
AGTACTGCATCCAGTTCTGGGCTCCCCAGTTAAAGAAGGACAGGGATCTTCTAAAGATAGTCCAGCAGAGGCCACAAAGGTGATTAGGGGCCTGGAGCATCTGCCTTATGAGGAGAGGCTGAGAGAGCTGGGACTCTTCAGCCTGGGAAAGAGAAGTTTAAGAGGCAGTATTATCAATGTCTATAAATACCTGAAGTGCAGGTGCAAAATGGGTGGGGCCGGGCTCTTTTCGGTGGTGCACAGTGACAGGCCAAGGGGAATGGGCAAAAACTGGAACACCAGAAGCTCTATACCCGGCTTTTACTGTGAGGGTGACGGAGCACTGGAACAGGCTGCCCAGAGAGGTTGTGGAGTCTCCATCTCTGGAGATGTTCAAAACTAGCCAGGATGCAGTCCTGTGCAACCTGTTGTAGGGAACCTGCTTTGGCAGGGGGGTTGGACTAGATGTTCTCCTGAGGTCTCTTCCAACCCCTGCTATTTTATGATTCTGTGATTCTGCTTCTGGGTAGGCATCATAATTAACCATGTCTTTTTCAGAGGTATCAGTTACATATATGAAGCTGGACTTGTTTGACATGTAAACAATTTTGAAAAAAAAATAGATCATTTAATAAGTATTAATACAGATTTAGGAATCTGGCCTCTGTTACTTTTAGCCTTTTGATACTAGGCTTGATAAAGCCAGTGTTAGTATTAGGATAACACTGGTCTGTTGACTTCAGTAGAGACAAGATCTCAGGTTTGGAGCAGAAATACTTTAGTGATTCAAGAATAGTTGGAAATAAAATTTTTGAGCAGCATCTGAAGAACAGAGTAAAAAAACCAAAAGAGGCTAGATAGCAAGGATTAGATAAATTTAGAGAAACGATATTTTCTGTGTGGGTACAGTGTGTCTCTGAAGGTAAGACACAAGTTTTGAATAAGTATGGCAATTATAGCTGGGCAAAATATGTTGGTTTCAGATCATGGGAGGTTCAGTGAGATTTTTCCATTGGTTCCAGTTCTGATCCTTAATGTCAGCAGCAATGTGATACAGTGAACCTTCAGCCACTGTTAGAAGCTGTGCAATGTCAAAATAACCATTTGTAAAAGCACCTGTATTTAAGTGCTTGAAGACACTGAGGTCATGCACATTCTAGTGCCAGTGGAGACAGGGAACATAAAAATAAGAGCAAAGTCTGGGGAAGGGAGAAAATAGGAGAGACACAGAAGATGCACATTTAGAAGGCTCCTTTCTCAAGAAGATTTCCAAAACCTCTCATTTTATAACCATATACCCATTTCCTTTTAATTCTACATTAGCTGCTTAAATGCCTACTGAAGAGGAGCAGAAGGGAAGGCCTAGTAGGGGCAGTGTTGATAGGATGTCTGAAGTTAAAAGGTGAGGCAAGAGGGAGAGGAGGTTTTAGGGTGGACTGAGAAAGGGAAGAGTGGAAGGAATGAAAGATCTTCTCTAGGTCTAGTTGATGAGATAGAAAGGACGTGGAGGGAAAAGATGGGTGAGGAAAACAGCAGAAGTTTCTGTCCAAGGACTGTCTGGAAGGTGAAGGAATGTCCTGATTAGGAGTGAAAGAGTTCTGGGAAATTTTACCAGGTGCCAAAAGACAGGAAAAAAAGGTTGGTAACTGTTGTGATAAGGATTTTCCCACTTTTGAATCAGTCACAAATGAGTATGAAATTTGGGAGAAGGCATAAGAGTAAACATGGACAGGAAAATAGCTCACAATTTGAAAACCAAAATATCATGTCAGTTCATTGCACTAACACCCTGATTTCCGATGATGCGAATCAGTTTGAAAAGTCCTCTCTGAGTCCTCAGAACCATTAAGAATTAGCAGATTACTTCCTTACTGTAATTACTTTTAATCATATTTGCTCTGTGGTTATCTGTTGTTAATAGAGCTCTTTCTTTGATCTGCTTAACTGCCTCCCTTTCCACAGTAGTGGAAAACACATAGATAAAACTTTGCTAACGATGTACTATTTGCATAGAGGAAGATGTAGGAGTAAATGATAATTCTCTATGAGGTTTTGACTTAAAATGTTGCGGTCATATTTTATCATGTTTATTTTGTTGTTAACTGAACATCAGGCATAATTGCTTGTTACATTGTTAATCGCTTTGCTTTCAGCCAGAAGGTTCCATTATAACCTGATGCGTATTATAGTATGTTTCTTTGTTTTAAGCTGTGTCAGCTTTCAGTAGATTTATGGGTTGAACCCCACTGCCTTGCTTAAAAGTTGGGGTTTTGCAGAAATGAAACCTCCAAGAATTGCACCCCTTTCCACAGAAAATAGACAGGAATCTCTGTGCTATTGAACTTTAATGTCTTCTTGTGGACCATATTGTCCAGTCCTATACCCTACGCCTGGCACCATTGAGTGATCATCTTCCCAGGATTTTTTGGAGGTAGCAAGTGACTAATTCCCTATTTCTTTTTTAGAAGCTGCTGTATTGACCTTCTAATTTTGAATTATGCTATCCAAGTAGTCTACAATTTCACGTCCAAAGCACCTTGTCTAAACATATTCACTCTTTAACTGAAATCTGTGAATGAACTTCAGAGAAGTTGCAGGTGGATGAAAGAAGGTGAGTGTCACAAGAACTTAAAAATGTGCTCATGGATCAGACCATCTGCTAAGGAATCAGACCAATGGTCCATCCAGACCAGCATTCTGCTTCCAAGAGCTACACAAGTGGAGATGGCTGTGCACAATTGCAAGAAGGAAGTGCAAAAATCTGGTTACTGGCATAATGAAAAAGGTGAGAAGAAGTCAAAGGAGATTAGGAAGACATCCTATGCTATTCATGTCTACATAGCTTATGGAGGTCCACCTGAGTATAAGAATTTCTTCTAAGGCTCCGAGCCCTATGAAGTGATTAATGAGTGACTCTGCAGGATCTTGGTTACGAGGTGCTGCACTTGGAGCAAAACAACCAATGCTTGAATATCATCTCCCAGGCTAACCTGACCATTGTTCACCTGCTGTTATCTGGAGAACTAGCAAAGCACATGAGGGCATAAAGGCAGTTACTAAATACATCAGCTCTAAGTGAAGCTTCCTGTAAAGCTTTATGTGAGAAATTAACAATGGCACTGAAAAGGTTATTTAGAGTGAGTACATGGGCCCAGTCACCACTATCTGATGGCCCAACTCCAGCATCCACAGTCAAAGAATTAGGGGGTACATCTATGTTTATTGATTTTAGTTCCTGTTTTGGATGTTGATCATTAATTTGTTAACTCTCTTTTAGGATGTGTTACCTGCAAAACCTCATATAGCAACCAATTCAAGAAGTCTGCTGTCCACCCTTTAAATATACAGGTAATTTTTAAGCAATCTACAACTTGTATCAATGAATGCCTCTGAGTTCTACTATTTTAAGATTTAGAGAATAACAGCTCTTATTCATCCTATTCATCACCTTCAGGATTTCATAAACTTCAATTAAATCCCCCATCAGGCTTGCTCTCTCCACACTGAGTAGTACCAGCATTTTTAGTCCCTCATTGTCACCACTTTCAGAAAGACTTGACTCAAAAGCAGACACACTAGTCCCTTCTGGTGACCTTATAGCTTTATTCAAGACCATGGGATTCTAAGAGTGAAACTCCAATGTGGTACATAATATTAATGTATGACAATTGAAAGAAATGGCCAACTAATAATGGGGAACACTGGGAAATCCTTTGAACTATGCACATGCTATAGGAAAGGCTGAAAATATCAGTTTTATTTATGCTGCAGAAGGTACAGAACACTTAAGTGTTTTAGGAATATGTCAGGAGTGTTGTGTGTGCAGGAGTTCCTGTGTTAGGAGACTATGAATGCCATGAGGAAGAATCTTGTATAGATCTGAGTCTGATATGGATGACTCTGATCTATACAAGGTTATCCTTCTATTTAGCAGATGGTGGCTCCAGATCTGAGAGCTGTGTTTTCCAATACAAACATTGCCAAAGGAATCTCTTAAATATGTCAGTTTTCACCTTAAAAAAAAAAAAAAAAAAAAAAAAAAGAATAAAAATGTGAAAGCAAGAAATTAAACCAATGTTTTAGCATCAGGATCCAAAAGAAGCAAAAACATGTTGTAAACCAGGTAAAATACCAATAGGGCTAAATTCAAAGACAAATCAATAAACCAAATTATCGTGCAGCTACCAGACAATGTCCAGTATAGTCCCAAAAGACAAAAGATGATCTAGAGAAAGGCAAAATGTCAAACATAGATGTCTTAAGCTAGTGTGGGAAAATAAGAACATGGCAGAGCTACATCATGCAGCAGTCAATCCAAGAGACGGGAGATAGATGGATTATTTTGGATATATGGGCATGCACTGGATAACAGACTCCATTCTGTCTGCACTTCCTGGCTTGATTTCTGTCTTGTTGAACTTTAGTATCGCAACACAGGTACCATGAGCTGAGATCGTAATCCATAGATTCCCTCTATAGATTCAAATAATATTTGGACTGAATAACTGTGAAGGTATGTATGACTTCCTGTTGAATACAAGAGGAAATCCACGGTTAATACAGTTCTGACTTTAGTGTTTCTGGTACATGTTTCAAGTAGTTGGCCTGAATCTAGCTTCTGAGACTTTTGCTCAACTGGAACATTTTTCTTGTTAGTAAAACACATAATTACTAGGGGAAAAAAACAAACAAACAAACAAACAAACAAAAAAAACCCACTTCACTTTTATGGGCAATTCAAAAGCTACCTTTATAAAAAAATAAAATTAGAAATTATTTAATTCCTCAGCAAAGGCATGCTCTGTAGAAAATTTCTGAGCAATGCATAACTAGTAGGTAAAGCAGTATAATTTAATTTTCAAATGGGGAATAAGTCTAATTGCCTACTGATCACCATGTTTTTCTGCAGGACAAACAAGCAAGATTTTTCTCTGCAACCTAAGGGCAAGCAGATGCCAGCAAGAAAACAGAATTTTTTGTAACTTGAACAGGAATGGAGAGAGAAGCTTTTTATCTTAAATTAGTGAAGTGAGATAGCCTAGAAATGCAACCTACTGAGTTTTACAGTGGAGTCTTAGGAGCTGATTTTTTATTATATTATGCATGATAGGTGAGCCTTTGGAATGGATAAGTTAATCAGAACCTTCCCTGAAGTAGTCAAAATACGTTATTTCCTTGCCTGGATTAGACTGAGGAGCAGCAGGGAAGAGTGATGTTCCATTCATTTTTAAGTAATATTTCTAAAAACCTGCTTTCATTTTACTTTTATTCCTCTCTTTCCTCTGTCCTTTAAATTATGCTCTTCTCTTCAGTTGTAAGCTTTCTGATCAAGGAAATTTGATGGCTTATATGTTGTAGGTGGGCCTCACTTCCTACCAGAATACAGAAGAGGACACAAAAGGAAGGAGTCACGTCATTTACTGGGACATTGTGACTCTCATGGATTTGTTGTCATTTCATCAGGGTTAAACCTGTATCCTGTTGTTGAGCCTAGACCAGATTCTGACAGTGTTTATCACGTCAATTACTAATTTCGAAAGGGAACTCTAATCCACTAGCGTTGTTCTTAAGTGCAAGGTATGACATTGTATGGACCTGGCAGAACTTAGCTGAGGTTATTCATGGTCTGTGTCACCATGGTGGGTTCTTATTGTATCAGCTATCTAACAATCTGCTACTTTGATAGTAGAGCATTTCAGGGCTTCCATATGGTATTATGCTGTTTTTCAGCAGCTGTTCTTCAACTCAAGGCTGAACTGAATTGTTGCAATCAATAAATCAGCTGAACAGGATCTCTTTGGTTTGCAAAGCAATCAAGTCACTGAATTTTCTATTAACATATTTCTTCTAAATACTTTACCATGAAATACAATAAGTGAGATTCCAACTGAGTTGACACTTTTGCTAAAAGATGAGGATTCTCCTACTCTCCAAGCTGTTTGCAGACCACCATACAGGTGCTGTTCTGATTGACCTGAAACACTGAAGTCAGCATGTACAACAAGGTCTCTGACACAAAAATCTAGACAGCTGAAAGCAGGCAGTGAAAAGAGCTTGCTTTTATGCTGATAAGTCAAGAAAGCATGATGATTTCTATGTTCTATAGATTCTAGTGGTTATTTCAGCTCGAGGCTGCAGTAAACATTAAGGTGTGTATTTCCTCACCTTGTCCTGTTCTTCAGTGGCTAACATAGCATAATTAATTTTAGTATCATTAATTTTGTCAGTAAGAGGGTTCAAAATTAATTTAAACCTTCAGTTAATCCTAATAGGTGCTGCTGAATCCATTTATCAACATCCTTTGTGACTGGCAGCCAGCACAAAACCCAGTAGTAAATGCAAAACTGGCTGCACGCCCATAGAGCTGGCAGGCTCTGAGACACTGAATGAATGAATGAGAACATGAAGTAAGCAAGAGAACTTTGTTTTTTATATGCAAGAGCCCACTGGAGCTCCAACAAAACTCTGTTCTATTCAAATGTCCCTGCTAACAAAACACAATAAGCTGACAAGAGACAGCAAATCCACTTGACTAAAAATAAAACTGAAATCCAACACGATCCGCTTGTAACTGCAAAACTAGCATTTTTCCAGCCTAAGCAAAACTCTGCAATTATCCCAGGGACTGGATGGAGGCAGAGGGCAAGAAACCTGGGATGACTGATTCACTCATTGCAGTCTGTTCTCCTGTTTGCATTGTATTTGGTTTATGTCGCCCCCCCGTTGTACTTCTTACTTGATAACTGCATAAAGAATTTATTTGAATAGAGGTTGTCATTTACATGGAAAAAAATCAGCAAAGTGCCTTGCTTGGATTTGCAGGTAGCACGCTGAGAAAAGGGTAAGGAATATTATTTTTTTTTCCTTTTCAGAAAAGAAGTATTTTCATTTTTTATAATTGTACTGAGGAGTGTCAAACAGGAATAGAATTCTATAGCCAGACACTGCACATAAAAACATTAAAAGAGATGTATAAATTACTGCTTTTCTTATGCTACACGTGGTGGATAGAGAATGCAGAATATTTGGTCAAGATCACACGCAAGAAATATGTGCCTAGAACCATACCCACATACATTAGATAGAAATGAACCATAATTAGTAGTTGCAATTGCTAACCAGTAAATCTAGGGCAATAGCTTCAAATTTTCAGAGACATCTACATGTTTTTGTGTTAAATATCTCATCGACAACCACCAAAGTAATTGCTGCCTAATGTCAACATCCAGATGATCCTGATAAGAACTTGCAATACACAAGATAAATCTGAGGTATTGCATCACTTTACCTATGACCAGGAATGAGTAATTTCCCTGGAAAAATCAAGTTGTTCTACTCATACAAGCTCAGTCTCAAAGAAAACATTCCTAAGAACTTCCTGAAGGTCAAAATAATCAGTATTTTCATTGTCCTACTAATGGGAGGAAGGAGGACATAGAATCAATAGCAGTAAAGGGCTGACTGGAAACTTCTTTACTTGACAGTGATGTTGGGATTCAGGAAACATGACACAAGTAAACAAGAAGCGCTGGTTTCTGGGGTAGATTTCTGTGTTGATACTCTTCTTTTAAACTTAGAACTGGTATGATTTGATTTTCATTAATAGTGTTAATGATGCATACCCCATAACCCTATCTCAAGAAGACTGAAGCATCTCACTCATTTAACGTTCTGCTCCACTTCTCTTCCTGGCACTATAACATGCTGAGCCTTTTAAAAACAGCCTGATAATTAAAACATATTAACATTCACTGACACACCATTTGGATTTGACCTACTTCTGGATTAAAACTTTTACATCAGTGGGGATGATGTTCAGGACATGCTTTTGGCATCAAACAATAACCAATGGTATAGCAGATGACTGCTTATCTGAGATCATAATGAGATAGCTCATTGGGTTGCTGAGTCAGTTCTTAGCATTTGGAAATGACAGGATCATCAAAATTGCTTCAAACTGAGTGCCACATAAGAGATGGTAATATCATTTGAAGTAAAATAGTGTTTTCGGACTATGTAAAAGGTTCAATCCTGTATACGAAAACACTCCCCACACTAGTGGACAATTTCCTTTGTGACTTCCTACTGACTTCAGTGTGGTGACTCTCCAACCCTGTAAATAATGAAACAATTTCTGCATCCCAGTAAAGCTTTTCTAACAAAGTATAACACAGTCAAGCTTCTAACAATAATGCTTCAGCGATATCTAATACTTGATTTCAACTTCTTAGACTTGCTGACATCCTGAAAGCCATTTAGCATGCTGCTTTTGTCCATGTCTCCGTGCCCTGGAGAGCTTAGCAATTAAACCAGAAGGATTTATTAGGATTTCCTAGGATGGTCCAGCAGTATATTTAAGATGACAGAGTTTCAGATCAATTTGACTCCTCTGAAGCACATATGCAACACACATACTTCTAATCACAGAGTTGACTAAACCAGAAGTCTATGTGCTTCCTTCTCTCATTTTGTCACAGAGTTGCCATGGGTACATGTAGGTCAACAAAAGAGTCAAAATATAATAATGCAGATTCTAGTCACTCTTTCTTTTACTTCATCATGGTAGAGCTGTCACTTTAGGACTAAATTGAGCAGCTGTCCATCAGGCAGGGAAACGGCACACTTATCCAGAAAGAACCCAGTTCTGCTTTAGGCACTAACATTAATGTCTTCTTTTCAAAATAAGGACCAGCATATTGTGTTTGGGTGTTGGCACTTCCCACCTTGCTTCCCAGGCATCACAGTTTGCATGGGGTACCTACAGCTCCTGGGATCAATCTCTCTTTGAACAAAGGGTGGAGAACTCAGTGGGACTACTCTAGTACCCTCAAGATATTTTGGTAACTTTTCAATCACCAACTCATAATGTAACACCAATTAGCTAAAAAACAGAGGGGAAAGTATTGCAATTTTTTCTACTTTACTGATTTTCTTTGTGACCACTTCTGAAAACAGGAAAAAGCCCAGATACGCTCAGCCAGCCTCAGAGGCTTTTCAAATACAGAAATCCTGACGTAAAAGTCTGGGATCTGGAAAGCAGTCAGGAACATACCAGAGATTGGAGTCAGAAGGTTTTTCATCAGTGTGGCTGATCCCTGACTTCTGACCACAAATGATACAAAATGAGAGGAGCCTTTCTTTGGAAGGACTTTGTTCTTCCCTCATCCTAGCAGGGCAAGGAAATCTCAAGATGTCTAGTCGAGAGATACATCTGTGTGGTGAGGGCCCCAGCAGATGTGCAATGAAGCCTCTGTCATGCTCGTCACTTCAAGGAGCAGCTAGTCATATACAAACCACAGTCAATTTACTTCTCATTGGGACTAGCCAATCAAATTAAAGGGGGGAAAAGTGCTGGACTTTTTCCCTTCAGAAAGGACTGAGAGGAAAAGACTCGTTCAGAGACACACTCACTGTGCCAGACGCTTGGCTGGCTGTGTCAAGGGCTCCTTGGGGAGTCAGGGTCCTCAAGGAGGCCATGTCCCACAGCAGCTTCTCAGGGTGTGCAGTGAGACAGACCCCACAGCAGCCCCAGACCTCCACCCCTTTACAGTGTCTGGGTCACCAGGCCAGTTCCTTCTGGAAGCACCCAGGCACTAGTCTGGTTCTTCTGGAAGCTTCCAAGCTGGCAGGCCAAGCTCTCCTCAGGGGCAGCTGTATTTTCCCATCCTTGCTGGGCACAGATTATACCTCAGGGTCTGTGGCAGCTGATCCCTCACAGGGACATTCAAGCACCTCTTCTCTTTGCTGCTTCTTCCTGACCTCAGCCCAGTCTCTTGCACTCACCTCAGCATTTGTCTCAGCCAGTGCGGCAGCAAGTCAATACAGAGTCTCTCCCTTTGTCAGCTACAGAGTGGCTGCAGGATTTGGCTTCAGCTCTCTGATCTCTACTGCAACAGTATGTGTGCATTATGAGCAGAAGAACCAGAAAAGATGAAAGAGGGGACAAACAATTGTTAGGATGCAGAGCTGAAAGAGGACATGGCCCAGTACTCACTCTGGTGAAACTTCTTCTGTTCAGTAATGTATTGG
>NW_010318267.1:0-4455 GCF_000700745.2 Antrostomus carolinensis
ACACCCACAGAGAAGGGGAACTATGCTTATGTCTGATAGCCCAGGGAAGATGCAAAGTTAAAACACATCTGTAACCAATCAGCTCCAGAGACAGCTGATAGAAATGAGCTCAGTTTAAGGGAGGCCCTGATTTCCATTAAGAATGACCAGAGACTGGCCAAGTCTCAAAGACAGAACAAAACTCAGCCAGACTTTGGTTGAGTTTAACCTTGACTTGTTAAATCAAGGACTTTTTTTCTGGAAAGTTTTCTCTAAGGACAGCTGAGAGAGACTGAATCTTACAGCCTACATCCTCCATATATTTTTTTCTCATGGCAGTATTTGCAAGCATATACATTTTTTAAAAGTGCAAGGCCCAGCACAGGAAGATATCCCGGATTAAGACATTCCCAGCAGTGTTCTTTTTGCTGTCTTCTTGTGGGTCAACTAGCAGACGCACAAGTATCGTTGCTTGGGATCAGTTTATCAGGGCCCCTAAGGGTTTAGCTTAATAATCTGTGCAATTAAACACTATTCACATTTTACAGTCTACAATGGCAATATTTTTATGTACAAATTTGAAAATCAAGTCTTAAAATGAAGTTTTAAGAGGTAGAGGTCCTTGTCTGACCTGCTGACATACAACATTACTGAGTTAGTCATATTCTAAGGCTGGTGGGCCTCTAACAATATTGAAGTAACCAGCTAGAGCTCCAAGATCTATGTAGAGTGATCTTTGCCTCTTTAGCAAGTCCGACTCTTCCATGCTCCTGGTACACAATGAGGAATCTAAAAAGGAAAGAGACAGACCAGGTCATTATTGCACAAATAGCTGCATTAGTTCAGTTCCATGGTTGCAGATATTACTGGAATAATTGGCCTAATATTTGCTTTTACTTATCTGCAGTTTAGAAAGCTTCATTTTTAAGGACAATATAACATAAACCTCATATAAAACAAAATAAAAGATACCAAATCAACCCACAGCTCTAGGGCAAAGAAAGGTAAGCAGTTTGCTACTGAAAACAGCAAGTGTGTTCAACTATTTCAAAAAAAACTTCACCAGCTGGGACAGCTAGGCAGAGCTTCCTCATCCTCTGAGCCATACTGCTAAAGGAGAGTTTAGTGCAAGAAAAAACTCTGCTAGCTTTCTGCCAGTTGAGAATTCCCCTTCATTACAGGGGAATTTTCATCTAAACAGATGACATCCTCTTTGTGTCACTGGGTGTGACAATACAGAAGAAATATAGGACCATCAGCCTCAATTTTTTTTCCTTCTTTTAAATCAAGGTCTGAATAAACCTTTGCAAAACCAGAACTCCCCTGAATACTTGTGTAATGAGTGTCCTGGAATCTCAAGCACCTAAACTAAAGTTCCAGTTTAATGGTCAAATATTTTTTTCATCTTCAACGGAACTTATTCAGCTGGCCTGAGAGGGTCAAAGGATTATGCACCCACAAGGCAAAATCCACAAGGAGCAATGCCATTCTAGATGCAAAGGCTGTGATTGATTTAAATGTTAAGTGGATTCACTGGAACGATTATGCATTACAGCACCAAAAACTTTGCACAGGTATCTTTTCAAATACTTACCACAACCAAATAAACCACTTGTATGGGGTCAGTATTTAAATGCTTTTTGTCAGGACCCTCCAAACATATTTTAGAAGAAAAGCATTTTGAAGTCTGTTAGCAAGCTGCTGGCACCAAATCTTTCTTGGTCTTGATATTATCTGAGGACACACTGAGTTTTCTAACTGGTTCACATATTATCCTTCATAAAGCACTTACTATTGTGCAACGGAACTGTGTTCTATCCTCTAGTCATTTTTGTTTTTAAACAAAGGGCTTGTACTGCTGACACTGAGCAACTTTACAGTTATGGTTTTATGTGTATCTTTAAGGAAGCAAAAACTGTTGGTTTTGGTGGTGGTTGTTGAGACTTTTTTTTTTTTTTAACAAACAAATCACTAGTGTCAATAAAATATCTCTACTACTGTGGTAAATTAAGGTAATTTGGGACAGCAGCCTACACTTTGTGAAGAAGTGCCATGAATGACTGGCAGGGCTTTTTCATGAGCCAGCCCTTCTGGAGCTGCAGAATTCAGGCTAAGTTCTTCCCCTGTTGAAGTCACTGGGTGTTTTACATAACACTTAATGAGCTCTGGATCTGACCTCATCTTATTGGGATTTTTACGTTTCCTTCCAGAAGCTTTTGAGTTTCATTTGTTTCTAAACACACACACCAAGTTTGGACACAAAATCTACAAAGTGCAGGTAAGTAAGCCTGATATCATTACCTGTAATGTTTTCTGGCAACTGCAGCTCCTTCCTTGCGAGTAGTCTTTTTCTTTCAAACAATGCCGAGTCCAGACTCTGGCACCGTGGCTGCTCTTCTGGGGGTGGGTGTAACGCTTCATGTTTCAGTAAGTCTGCTGCAGACAGCCTATGATTAGGATTCCTTTCTAGAGCTGCTTCTAGCAGCTCTCTCATGGAAGTGCTGCAGTCTTCAGCAATGTCCTCTAAGGGGGGAGCTTGTTTGTGTATCTGTTGGAATAAAAAAAGACCACTGAAACAGTTATTCCAAAAACAATGGAAGAGGAAGTCACAGATAACCACTTGAGTGGTCTGGGAATTTCCCCACAACTCATCATCTCCTTGAGCTGCACTGATCAATTAGAACAGAACATGTAACTGCACAAAAGCCACCTTTTAAAAATCAGATTTTATCACAAATTTAAAACTCAAAGCAACTCCAAGCAAGCCTAAAATCTGGTGCAATGCAAATTCACCAGATTTCTCTATCACACTGGAAGAACCAGGGAATCAAATTTGCTAGGCTTCAGCTTTTATCTGCAACTTCTAAGGAAAACAGACAAGTAGAAGACAGATGGGCTTGTTCCAATCAGGTTTCATGCTGTTCTAACTGTGTCCTTGCAGTAAACCCAAGGCCTGTAAATTGTAACAGAAACCACAGAGATGACTCCAGCTCAGCCTCTGTCTTCCCCTCAATGATCAAAACCCATTTCTTCCCTCCCCCTCTTGAAGCAAAAAGGATTGTATCATCTCTCTGACAAATATTTTGATAGTTTTTATATGACTGGAGCTTTCCCAGCAAGAGTACAGGAAACCCTTCAATTGAAACTGAGCTGCAGCTTTGCTAAGGACACTTACAATATAGAGGTAGGATGGATATGCAGAACGAGGATATCTGTTCACCCAGGGTGGAATGCCAGTTTGCATATGAATAATAGTAGCTCCCATACTGTAGATGTCTGCTTTTGTTGTGTGGCCTCTGCATAGGATAACTTCAGGGCTCATGTAAATCTGTGAAGTATAGTCAAAAAAAGATTAATCAATAGGGGAAAACAACAAGCAAAGACAAATCACTACATTTTGTGATCCGGGAAACCGCTGCTCTGAAGGGATCTGTCCCACCAGTATCAAAAATTCTAATCTCATCTAAACCAAAATACAGTTTCCATCCAAACATTTCACTGAAACGTTTGGATTTGCCAAGACCCTGAAGAAGGATCCGTTGGGAAGCTCCTGCCAGCTCCAGGCAGCTCGGAGTGCAGCTGGAGGAGAACCAGATGGGCAGGATACAGGAGGCACACCCCGCACAGCTCTGCCACCACCACTGGCCGAGGGAGTAGGTTTCAACACAACGTGGGCACAGCCCACAACACCCTAGGTTAGCAAGCCGCCCTATTTGCTTCTGGTTTCTCCTTTTCCCTCACCCAGTTTCCCTCTAAAGGAACCAAACAGAACTTTAATTAGCTCAAGGCATGCTGCCACAAAGAATCACATTAAAAAACACTGACTGACACAAGAGCAGGAAGTTAAGTCATCACTGCATGGTTTGACTACTTATTACCACAGATTGAGAACAGCTGTAGGGCTCACACAAATTCCAAGGAATATTTCCCAGTAAATCACATACCATATCTGCTAACAGATTGGAAGCCTGTGCAAAGGTTCAGGAGGCACCTACAGCTGCTACTTACTCCTATGTCATTGCTCTCCTTGGGGCTAAGATAGAGTAACTGTATCTGCACCTGCCACCTTTCAGTCTCAAAGGAGCAAAGAACAGAATTTCTACTTTTGTAAAAAAAGTCATTAGCAGATACAGTGCAACTTGAGTGAAATTTATATAAACAAAAAGCAGCCGTCTTCCTGAGGTAATAAGGATGCTGGAACAAGAGCCTGTCTGCAGTTATGGTCAAAGTGTGAAAATGGTCAAAATGCACCTTGGTTGCACAGGGACAAAAAGCAAAAATGAGATGTGCACCAAAGCTGTGATTTTAGACTGGCCTAAGACTCTGTTGCCACCAAAGTAGGCAGCCCAAGCCTCAGGTACCTTCCCATTCCCACTCCTTCCTACTGTTGCACTGGCACTTGTCTGCCAGTCAAACCAGAGACACAACTCAGGTAAAAAACAGCCCTTTTCTTCATGCTGTGCCGGTTTTAGTTCA
>NW_010318267.1:4487-17786 GCF_000700745.2 Antrostomus carolinensis
CAGAATACGCTGGCAGACAATTTTTCCCTCCCCTCAAATGGTGGTAACTGAAGCTTACGTACTTTAACAAAGTGACAGAAACACAACAGAAACTGTAGCAAGTGCCTAGAAAGTCTTTCCTGCAGAGCAGTTTCCTCATGACCATGGTATATTGTGCTGCATGCATTGCACACACGCTGTTCAGAAAAAACAAGTTTTTCATGCTACACCAACTAAACAAAATTTAACCATCTTTCAGCCATTCTGCACAGAATTGCAATTATCCATTTTCATAAACACAAAGGAGATTCACTACATTCAGTCTTTCTGTGCCATAGAAGCTAAGGAGGAGAAACATGCACAGGAGAAAGATATTTCTTCCCAGAGGAGAACATGCACAGGAGAAAAATATTTCCAACTGCCACCTCCTTCATGGACACCAGTCCCTGTCAATACCAGATGTAAGAGAAACCAGCCAGTTCACAGGCACAATGCTGCCTGGCAGTGACAGAGCCCTAACAAGGGGTTGCACAACTACGTGTGGAAGCAGCACTCCCGGACAACTGCACTGCTTCCCAAGGCTGCGTAACACAGGGTGCAAAACTCAGGAGGTCTTTGGAGAGTCAAAATCTCACCTTGAAAAAATCAAGAAGGGCAGTGCTATCAAAGAGCACAGAGGGCATTTGTGGGTGACTGGATTAGGGACCCCACAAGGCTGAACACAGGCACTGAGGACAGGAGGAAGGCTGTGAGCAGTAAAATCTATAGACTAGTATTCATGATGTTCCTCTAAGTCTTTGACTGGTATTTGGAAATCTCCTTTCCCAGTGTTCTCTTTGCAACCTCACTTCTGGCCTGCAATGCTGCAGCAGAGCAGCAGGATTGCTGGTTCCAAGGACTGGCTACCTCTTTCCTGAGACAGCAAACACCAAGCACTGCCATGTTTCTGGGTTGTGGGACACGACTGCAGGTGCCCAAGAGTGCAGAATAATTTTCCTCCTACTAAATGAAGAACGAAGTGGTTTTGCAGTTGTTCTCACCAACATGAACTTGGCCTGCCCTCTAACATCACCAGACTACTCCACAAACCTGGAAACTTCCTGTTCACACACATCTCCATTCTTGGGAAATACCCTACCAGGGCTTCCAACTCATTCCCACTATTTTTCTTATTCTCATTAATAGCACACAAAAAACCCCAAACAAATAAAAAAATCCAAACCAAAACAAAAAACCCACAAAGCAGGTACATTAAATGCCAGAAAGCACATTGATTCCAGTACAGTAAACATTTTAAGCTCTTAGCTCCCCTAACTAGCTACATAGTGAAAACAAATATTTTTTTCACAAATAAATATCTTGAAAACAAATAAACGAACAAGCCTGACATTCTGTGAAATCTTGGTTTACCCTACCCTTTAAGGAGTGAAATTTGAGCCCAAGTATCATAACCATGGGAGTAATACAACATGAGGGCTTTGGTCTCTCCAGCTTCTTACCTCTGTTCCTCTAAGGTCTTTGGGATAGTAAATGTCTCCAGTCATTTGAACACTTAGGCCAAAATCCACCAAAACAGCCTTAGTTGACATAAAGACAATGTTGCTTGCTAAAAGAAAAACAAAAATGACAACATGTAAGTTTTGAGCACATTGGACACTTACTTTACAACACAGCTGCTTCATTTGGATGTGAGCCTGAAAAGGAAGATCGGCACAATCAGTTTCTGTAGCCCACACAGTCCTTCTAGCCTAAACGGGTCTGTCAGTGATTTGGTCCATTTTTAAATCCTATCTTAAAAATCAAACTGGACTAGTTTACATAAAAGAAGAATCAACATTTAGACATTTTTCCTAGCTTAAAAAATGAAAGAGAGAGAGAGAGAGAAAATGGTTGAGGGTAAGGGAGAAAGGTGGAAGTCTGGTAGGCACCTCAGCACGAGGCTTGCTCTGAAGATGTTTAATGGTCTCCAAAGTGGAGAGCATGCTGTGCAGGTCTGGCTATAAACAACATATTGTTGGTCACCAAGATTTAAATGGTTAGTTGGTCACTAATGATTTAAATGAAGACAGAAGTAAAGAGGAACCGAGGTCCCGCCACAGCAGCCACACCAGTGGCCTCCACCAGTCAGCGAGAGCAGTTCAGTGTGATGACAGAGAGAGACTATGGCTATAAAAGTAATGAAAAATGGAGAGTTCCAAAATCCCACCAAATTGCAGCAATATCTAGAAGCTTAATTCACTCTCCTTCATAAAACTCTGCCTAAGGCACAACTTTGTACTCAGAGGTTTTCTTTGCAGTTGTATTTCCGATTAAATATTTATGAAGTTAAGGCTCTGTGGAAGCCTTGAGAAATTCTTGTTTGCTGTTTGAGAAGACATGGACAAATGAAGTGTCCAAGTTATACAACAGAAACATATTTTTTTCCAGAGGAAACTGTAGCTCATTTTCCATCTTAAAGTGCCCACCGTGACCATCCAAAGGCTTTGATTTCAGTATTACTGGTTCCTGAAGCAATCCTTCACACACCTGCCTTCTCACCAGTGCTACAAAATTCCATAAATCAATCTGTAATTTTAGGGATACATTGGAAGATGCAGATTTTAAACACCACATAAAGGATGGTGCAGAGGGTCACACTGCCATGGTGTGTGGGGAGTGTGAGAATGTGTATTGGCATACCCTGAGAGAACTGTGGGAACTGAAGGGATACATGTCTGGAGATATGAGAAGCACCTGCATCAACAAGGCCCCAGAGAGGAACCTTGAAGTGTATCCGAAAGATGTACCCTGGCAAGCAAACAGGAAGGGATGCACACAGAGTCCATCAGCCAATTAGGGGCATGTGAACTGCTCGTGCTGCGAGTGAAGAGCCAATAACATGTTAACAGGTGTGGGTGATTTCATTAGTTTTGGGGTATAAGTATAACTGTATTAGAACAAATAAATGGCTTCTTGCTTGATCATATTGATCGTGTAGCAGAGTCCATGATTTGAGTTCCCGCAATGGTGCAGCAAGCTGTGCTGCCTGTTTGGAACTGCACCCAGCCCCAGCTTCAGCTGCTTTTGGACTAAAGTTCCCCCAACAAATAACCCCAGATTTAACCGCTTTCCAACTATAGGTTACAATGAGTGGCTCCCAAGACCCAGCAGAAAGTCCACTTCTCCTTCCTGGCTCAGAGGAGTCTTCCTCTCACTAACATCCCCATCTCCTCCTGCATCAGCAGAACAGAGACTCAACAGGAGCAGATGCAGTAAGGAAGAAATCAGAGGTGTTTGGCTAACAGCCTTTTCTATTGATTCCACCTGTCAGGGGAAAACACACACCTCGGCTCCCTTGAGCAAAGGCCGCCTCAGTGGCCAGGGCTGGCTCCAGGGCTGGCAGCCATCAGCCCCAGCAGCCTCCGCCTCAGCTCCTGCCCTGCATCCAGTGACGCAGAAAAAGGCTGGGGAAAGCAAAACATGCTCACATCCAGCACGTGCACAACGAGCTGGTTCTCCTCTCCACTACCTAGACGTGGTTGGTAAGGTTTTGGATGATTTGGTTTTTAAACCTTTTAATTAATGTCATCGTTACTGCCAAATACAATAAACCCAAAGGAAAGATGCTTCCTACAAGCGAGAAAGCACAACTATGGGAAAAATTAAGCAGTTTTATAGTTGTCAGAATCTCAAAGGTTTACATCTAAAGTACAGACCCATGTTAACTAAAAATAATACAAAACTGAGACAAAAAATTAGCAATTCCTGATAATCATCTTCTGTCAAATATTTATTGTAACACTTCAGTTTGAATATTTCTATTTTAAACCCTCAAGCTTAGCAAAAAATTAACTCACAGAAGAGATATGTCTTCATTAGAAGCACTGTTTCTAGGAAGGCAGAATTTATCTGTCTGCAGGAAAGTGGTGCTGGGAGAAACAGTATTTAATATTAAATTAAATGTAATGCATTAAAATTAAATTTTAAAGCAATTTAATATTAATGTATTTCATTTAGGTTTAATAGCAGTACGTTTTCATTATTTATACACATTAATACACAGAGCTTTTTAAAAGCAAATATATACTGAAATTTGCAGTAATTGTTGAAAGAAATTAAAAAAAAAAACAGTAAAAATTATGTATTTAGTTCCAAAGTGTCTCAAACTGAGGAACAGTCATGCAGAAACATAAAACCTAAAAGAAGGTGCAAGTGGAAGGTGGGCGTGGAAGCACTCAGCATTAACTTACATGGAAAGAGGGAAACCTCTGGCTTAACACAGAGAGAAAATTTTGCTCATTTTCTTTAGGTTTTTATTTCAATTTGAGTTGCTCAAGAAAGGCAAAGGAACTATGACTTTTGAATCATCCTCTCCACTGAAGTGGATTAATAAATAGTGTAAATAATGATTATGACCAGAACCTTACCTTGTCACTTGTTGAACCTTATCTATCCCTCCCTCCCAGGCTACATGTCCCAGCTCAGTCCCAGGCTCTCCACTGGAGGCCCAGTCCAGCCTGGACCAGAAAGCACCCCAAGGAATCACACACACATACGTTTGATATCGTGGTGGATAATCCTCTTGGAGTGGAGAAAGTCAAGTCCTTTCAGAATATGCTTTGTCACCCAAATGATTTCAAATTCTCTCATAGGACCACAGCTCTCCAGCTTTTCCATGACAGATCCTCCCTCTCCGGCTTCCATGAAGAGATGGATCGTCTCATCCCACAAAATAGCACCGTATAATTCAGCAATGTTTTCGTGACGGAAACATGCCTGTATTTCAACATCCGACGGTTTGAACTGTTCCACTGGGACCTAGGACATTGAAACAAAACCACAGAAAAGCAGCTCAAAAATCAAGTTACCCATAGTAACAGTAGTCATCCTATAGATTAAAATGGAAGAAGGAAGCAAAGCACTCCTACCCACTTGTTAAAATACAGAGCTTTATTTTGATCCTGTGACTTGTTCTTCCTTTCCAGTTGAGATACATCCTGTTTAAAGTCGAGAGAGTTTTTGGAATCATGCCCAAATAAAAAGTGCAATCTTCCAGAAAAAGCAATGTAGTAAGAGTTATTCCCGTCAAAATCCGGTGATTACGCAAAAGGCTCTATGCAAACTTCCCGGTGAAGGAGATAAAAAATCCCACTGCTTTTTCTATTAGCTTTGTGCAATCTCATCTGCTCTACCAGAACTATACACTCGTCTGACACATGAATCAGGGCTTGCGGCGGTCAGCACTGTCTACAGACTAACCATGCTCAGGACCATGACTGACCTCGATTCAATCCTTATCAGCACTGTTTTATGGCTTACAAGAAGTGAAACCTGCTTTAAAGCAAGCACCTGGTAGCACTGTATTTCTTTACAAAGTACCGACGGCAGATTGCTAAGACAATAAAAAGCAGTGTTTGCTTACACACAGAAAGGCTGCTACCGCTCTTTTTATTCTCCTTCCCTCAGACCTCTGCTGTGAACCAAATAAGAGGCTAATATTTTTATTGCAATGAGAAACACCATTTGAATTTTCTGAAAAATTAGGATGCTTTAATTCTGCAATGGGTTATGCAGGAGCAGCAAACTAAATCTGTTCACATGTGGATACACTGGCTGCAAGGGACGGACACACAACTACCTCCCCAACTCTTTCACACGCAGAAGTAATACAGATACTTATTCATGAGTGGGGAGATATGGAGCAGTGTCCTAGCTGAGCTTTTACTGGCCCTAAATATCTACTGCTCAATTCAGAATAGTATGTTGAAAGGTAAAGTTGAAAGAAAACATTGGCTTGCATTAAAATACGGGTGTGCTCAGAAGTTTTCTTGAGGCATCTCACCATCTTATGCTCAGTCAGTGCCCAAAGCACCATGAGAGTTGCACGTAAGCTGACCTCTCAGGGACATTAATGACACTGACATTAATAAAGAAAACTTATGTCTGAAGATCCTAGTTACAGGATGAGATCCTAAAACCATCTGCAGCAAGAGGGCTTTGCTATCACCTTCAGCAAGGATGTGATCTCATGCTGATATTTTACAACGGTGAGTACAGCAGTACCCTTGCACCACAGCAGGCCTGCCCACGTGGCAGTTACACACACATCCAGATACTTTCAAAATGCTGAAACTTTTGCAGTCTCAGAGCCAAAAACTAAAACAAGTCAACTCTTAAAAACATGCATTTTTTCTACCTTCTGTAGGGCAACAAAACTGAGATGATCATCAGCCTAACAGTGGAATTTGATGCTGACATATTTGAAAATATACTGTACGTACTATGTTGGTTGTACAATATTTGCTCAGAGATAAAACTACTGAACTAACATACCAGTTTACATGCCATGCGTTTCTTGGTTTCTCTATCTTGGGCTAAGTACACCTTCCCAAAAGCTCCCCGAGGAATAAAATCAGAGCCAATATTCCTGTAAGTCAGCTTCCATGGAAACAGGAACACATCTGAGTCGATTTGATAGCGCCCATTCTTGGGTGTGATCTGGGGAGTTAAATAAACAACAACAACAAAATCACAATTAAGTTAAAACTACTTCAAGCCTAATTAATTTTATACATCCAGTGAAAAAAAAAATCACTTATATATGTGCATGATGCATGCAATCTGTTCAGCAGTCTTTATTTAGAAACACCAAATGGGAACAGCATGTGAGGTGTGGCATTCATTCACAGCCCAGGCATCCACGTTTCTCTCCAGTGACTAACTTACAAAGTGTAAGTTGCAATTAATTGTCTTGAAACAACAAAAACAGCAGCTGGGTTAATGAAATTACCCACCTCTTGTTATTAGATTTACCTGCACATGTTTGTCCTTCCTGTAATCTGCTAACTTGTTATGCCACATACCTATTACTCACAGGCTATCTTACACGATGTGAGCAAGAGTTTCAGCATTTCCTAATATCACATGTACTGCTAGGGGAACACATTTTAATTTTCCACCTTGTATCAGAGTTTCTGCTGCTTATTAAAAAGTCAATGAAGTCTGCTGCGATTTACCAGCTACCTTCTTCTAGTTTTATACTGTAGCTCAAAAAAAACCAGAGCAGGAGTCACACTGTCTGCTTTAGGTGGGTAATGTTGGGGGCTTTGGTTCTCTATATTGTCAACAAGGCAAGGAGAGCTCCTCCAGGAAGCAATTCAGAGCATCTAAGTCAGTATCTTGCTCTAAATCTTCCTCTGAAACAGCTCCCTCCCTCTGCACGTGACAGAGAGACCAAACTCCTAACTACAGCCATGTGAGTACTACTTGAGGTTTGATGTTATTTCTTTAGTTTCTTAATATTCTCTCAGCTAAAGAATTCATAATGTTTCCTGTGAAGATGCTCCTAATTAATTCAGGGATATACAGCATTGCCACATCTGGAATATCATTGACCTGTTTAATGCTACTTTATCGAGATTCGTGAAGATATGTAAAAGCAGATGAAGGATATCACTTCATGTCTGTCACATGGTCTCACATACTCAGCTCTTCAGCCACCCTTTTTAAGATAACAGCATATTAGGAAGATTATTTGGTTTAGATTTCCTTTTAAGATGTAACGCATATAATCTTTCTGTGCTTTAACTACCTTCAAGTTTTTCAATTACGAAAGTATTTTCTTGACTGCTAAAACTGTCATTTGTGACTAGTATCCACATGAAATAAGTTAATTCTTATACATTCTTTATTTTGGGGAGGATAAGTTCTTAACTGTCGGGGAGTGTGTATCTTTTAATAAAAAGTATTTTGCTTAGGATATGCAGAATGAGCCTCCCCTCTACCTATCAGTGTCAAGGTAAAGACTCCAGCAATCCATACATCTTGCCTGCTTGCTTCTGCATTTCAAGGCATTGGGACTAGTTAATCCACGTGGGTTACACCTACCCTGGAAAGTAACACAGACCAAACGGAATGGATTTGTCAAGCAAGGCAGCAACGACCACCACACTATTCACATTTTCAAGAGGCTTTCAGGACTAGGTCCTAGCCTGGTCCTGTGGAGTAAATGCTTGTTTGTGGTTGTAATGCATCCTTCAGTTTAGTTTCAACTGAAAGAAATCCAGCTTGTGCACTCCAACACCCTTCATGACGTGAGCCACGATGCAGTCAGTGGGGGTCAGCAGGCAATCTGAAACACTCCTGATCCTAACTAAAACGCTGCAGATATTTACAATGCAGATACACCTGCTGAAATGCATGTACATGCCTCCAATCCTCAGCTGCTTAATGGGATCACATGCACCTAATAGTACTTGGTTCATACTAATTGTATGCATCTATAGAAATAACATGCAAGCAAAACAACCACGAGTATGTAGAACAGTGTCTATCCTAAATATAGGAAACATTTAATACCAGTAAGTGTCATTTCAATGTTACAGAGTTTAAAAAGTGACTGTTTTGTGATACTGCAATGCTCCCTCTAAATTAGAATAAAGCAATGTCCTGTGCTCTTTCACACCTGAGTAACCAGTAAGCCTCAAGCAACTAATGGTCACATATAAAACATATTACATGCAAGATATTTAAGATGACAGATGCAGAACATCTTAAGACAATAAAGCAGCAGCACAAACATATATGAACAAACTTCAGTTTCATGATTAATTGGTTCCAGAGCAACTGATTTTAAATAGAAGTCCAATGACACCAATAGCTACAGACGCTCAAAGAACACAAATCATTTTAGGGAAAAAATGAACGTATCTCAAAACAATGCATCTATACTTGAATTTAGCAGTGTGTGATATTGCATAATATTGTAATGCTGAAAGTCACAGTTGATACTGTATGCTTTTTCTCCTTATATTACTTTTTACATTCCGTGCAGATAAAGTGAATTCAGTAACTATACCAAAATAGATCCTAGATCTTTACTGGGAGTCCTGCATAATGAACTCTTCCTACTGCATAAGCACAAGGTACTGTAAAACCCTTACCATCTCCCAAACCTGTAAGCCATCATAGTTGTGGCTTTTGCTTTTTTACTTCAAATCTCAAGTTTGTATTCGATGTTGGGAAGTATTTTCTATGAGGGATACCACAGGAAACACAGAGTGGATCTTTGCAAACAAAAGACCTTTCTCCATAGTTGCCCCAGACTGCAGGGGCCAGACTTGGTGACCTTGGAGACCTCTCCTGTCCCAGGTTGGCACAGGGAACAACAGCCTGACTGTTACTCCTGGGACTGGAGGTGATCTTTATTTTGATTCATTGAAACTTCTAACTCCTAAGGTCTACTAATTTTCAAATGAAAATAAAAGATACATACCATATTCAAGAGGATTCCAGATTCTTGCTGTCTGCATCCTTTAAATTGTTTTGCAGTGTTAGACACCTGATTTGCAAAAGCAAGCAGGTCTTCCACAGTCCCATATTTGACGGAGGACATCAAAGAAACCTCCCTTTCACAAAACAGTAAAGATTCTGTACGTTCTTCATTTTGATTTGCCTCTTCACACATTGTAATTAAGCTGTCTTCATAGACCGCAAGGTCTCCACCTGGATAAAGGTTTTCCATGATGTCTATCACCTCAGACATATTTAAATTGGTTAGCAACAAGTCAATCTCCTCTTTGCTATCACTACCCGTGCTCATATACTCCATTACTGTCCACTTTGCAAAACCACTCCTGGAAAAAAGAAACAAACAAACCTGAAAACACTTGTCATCTGAACTTGTTTTAGCATTAAGAAAGAAGTGACCAGGGTGCCAGACAGCTCATCATTACACAGTTAGATTTAAAATTATTAATTTTTATTATGAAGAAAATAATTAGTTGACTGGATGAAGGGGAAATGGAGCAAAAGTCTTTGCTAGTGAAATTTTATTTAGAGTTATTAGTGAACCTCCCCTGTTGTTCATTCTTGTAATTTACTTTTATCTGATAAAGCTTTTTGTTAGACGAACTGGCACAGTAAGAAGCACACACTAATTATGTTTTGCTGGATATGCAAAAATGAAGGAGCACTCTCAGTATAGATTAAAGAATTCATTATTTGGAAATTAATGACAAGGACAGATATAAACTAGTCAATTAGTTTATCCCCAAGTTTTAACAAGCAATTTATGTGATGTGTCCAGAAAGAAAGGGCCATGGAGCAAGATCACTCCTCTAGTAATAAGTATCTGTTAGTACCGTTGCATAAAGCACAAGTAAGTCACCAGGTAAGATACACAACCCATCTTTGTTTGCAAATAACTGACCAGAACTAGACTTGAACTGAAATTTTCACCAGTTTCAGAAGAAAGTCAGAAACTGAGTCATCATAAAAGCAATGAGCTTTTGAAGCAGTTTCCAGCAGTTTGTTCTGTCCTCACTGGTCCTAACAATAACTTTTTAAGATAAATCTTGACCATTTTACTGAAATAGACTTTCACTACAAGAAACTGGGTTGAACGTCCCAAGAAGTCCCTTCCCATCCCAGGTTCCTACTTTAAGCCAGAGAGCTACTCTATTCAAGTTAAAACATATGCATGGTCAGTCATTAAAATACTTACACAGTTTTCAACATGTAAATGTCTAGGAGCGCTTACCTTGTATTTATCCTGGTTACATCACACAAAACCATCAAAAACGTCTCAATGTAATCCCTAAAGTCGTCACGTTTCTTGAACCCATATTTACCACCGACGATAATTTCAGTGTTCTGTAGCAGTCTATTAAAAAATCAAAACAAATAAAGCCATGGCAGACCAGCTCAAGCAGAAGGACTGGTTTATATTCATATGATCATTTGCTTCACAGGCTTCATGGAAAGAAAAACTAGTAATCACAAGGCTGAGATAACAGGGGATTTTTTTTTTTGCAGAAAGAAAAAAATACGACAGCTCAAAAAAGACACAAACTACTGTATGATCATCCAGATTTCCAAGTGGTAGTGAAAATTAAGTTTTCCATGGTTAGGTCCTGAGTTTTATTTTCTCTACCTCATGCTTGCTAATATCAAAGAAGAGAAGGATATCCTTTACTTTTAGCAGAACTGAGCAGAGTGTGCCCTATTTAGAGAGCTCTCATTTCCCTTTTTCATAATCCACTGCAACCATCTATTTCAGATAAAAGATAACAACGAGACAAAAAGACACTGAAAAAATAAAAAAGAAAAGCAGCAAGCACAACCTATTTATCTCAAGGACAAGCAGCAGACTCGGTCCCCTGAGGCCACGAAGCAGTGCCGTTTACCCAGGCACAGTTTCTGGTTATGATCATTATCTTTCTTATCCTCAACGCAAGAACGTGGAAGCTTTGTGGCACATATTTCTCATGGGTTAGAGTATTTACGTCAGCTCTAACGTTGAAGAAAACCGAGTAAAATGACGCGGCTGACTTGGCAAAGAAACTCAGACCACGTGCTCCGAGTTCAAAAGGCAAGAGAGGACAGCTCAGCAGATGTGGCGTAGGAAAAGGCAATGGGAGCACCTGCGGTGCAAGGTGCTCCTTTTCAAACCCCTGGGGTGACGGTGGCAGAGCAGCACCATGCTCCCCTGTCCCCCTAAGATGGACAAAGTGACTTTCACCAGCACTCTACACCAGTTCACCCAGCCTCAAGCCAACCTGACGGCACCCCTAGCACTAGGGCAGCCGCGTTGGAAACCTTGCGGTCGCTAGCACTACTCGAGTGGGGAGCACCCAGGCTTTGTACCCGAGGTGCTGAGAGAGGTCTGGTTTTTCCAAACTACATGAGAAACAGAAGATGCTAGGGGTGTTTCCTAACCCGTAGCATCCCACCTTCCTGCTCTATGCCCAAGCTAAACACTGTTAAGAAAGAAAGTTTACTTTTTATTACAAAGGAAATTTATATTTTTCCCCACAGCAAGACTTATAGTCATTGCTTTTTCTGGTGCTGAATTAATGAGAGTGGAGAGAAAAGAAACAGCCCAGTCATAAAAGGAACTGAGAGACTGCGTGTGAAAAGTCAGGTAAAGTTAGAAACTAGTCCTGAGGGACTTTCTGAAGAAAAACATGAGCCTCTAGATGCTCTACTCCTTTGAGGATAGAGACAAGTACGTACAATTAAACTAACTCACTCTCTGATAATGTTTTTATGCATAAGGCATCTGTACAGTTTAGACCAAATGTAGTTTTCCCTAAGTGCCAGCTCTGTTCTCTTCCTCAAAATGTTCCCAAACGACAGCACAATACTAATAATATCCCCAGCAGTTTCACTACTACCCAAAAAGTTCTGAATAACAAGAAAAAGTGACTACAACCTGAATATTCTCAGTTCTGTGCTTTTAGTGCTTGAGAAAAGCTGCAGACTCTTCATTTTTCCCTATATCTAGCAAATTCTAAACACTAAATGTTCACATAATGAGAGCAGTGTCTAGTCTCCATAAAGCTGATTTTTATAATTATGCAGCAAGTTATAGATTATATTTCTACCATTGTCAAAAAAAAGGTGACTACCTACCAACAGGGAATTCCTTTTCCCTTTTTCCCCTAAAATTCTGTACTAGTATCTGTGGTGAGCACCTAAGTAATGTTATAAATCATTCTCTACAATCCAGTTAAATGGAGAAATTACATCACTAAGGGTGTTTTACTTACGTTCTCAGTTAAAAAACCAGTTACCCACAGCGGAAAAGAAAAACTACACATAAGCACTTAAGTCGGTTGCTAAAGCACAAAACTCTTTCTCCAGTTCTGCCATTATTTCAACATAATCACATGAGTAAGTTGCAAGCCAAGAGTTTATTTCTCTGTTTATCACGAGCAGCTCCTTTTTCTGAGACTTGTGCTGCTTGAGAGCATCCTTATACCCACCATATTAAAATAAGAGTAACTGGATACCAGACTTCTGAGCCCCTGTGGGATTTTTTTGTGTCGAGGATCAACAAAACAAAAAACCGACAAAAAAATAAAAAACCCCACAAACACAAAACTAACCAAAAGCTGCACAGAATGGCGCAACACAATCACGCACACATAATAAAGATTTCTTGTGCTGCTTTTAGGGAATAATTTTGTGATCTAAGTGGTAAGTAATTTTCCACCCGTGATGAAAAAAAAAATCCTTATTTTCTCTTAAGAAAAGTTATCGACAGACCTTGAGAAACACAATCCTTTCGAAAAAAGGTTCTGCTGTTAAGGGACAAGAAATACCAACAATTCCAATTTCTGCATCATTTCAGATTTTCACAGGGGAAAAAGACAGCACAAGGTGCCAGCTGCGGTGGGAAGAGCTCCTCTCCAGGCGGGAGCTGTTCCCGTGCCCGCTCCCGGCCCCGCCGCCCCGGGGACATCGCAGGTGCCGGACCGAGCGCCCCAGCGCGAAGAGGACGCTGCCGGGAGCCGGCTCCGCTGTCACCCCCCGCGCCTCCGCCCCTCTGCCAGGGGC
>NW_010318268.1:0-11932 GCF_000700745.2 Antrostomus carolinensis
ATATATATATATTTTTAAATATTTTATATATATATACACTCATATGTATTTTAATATAATTCCATTCACATAATTTGGTTAAAATTGCCTTATGCATGTGTTTCATGCTGAGTGAAGTGTTAAAATCTAACAGAAAGAGCAAATGTCACAAGAGAAAATTTATTCATACTCTCTTAATGTTTCTATTTTTGAGAGATTTGAGAATAAATATCAACTTTCGTGAGACTTATTTTTCTGCTTATTTTTATTTTAGGCTAAAGAAATAATCCTGGCTAAGCAAAAAGTATCAACTTCAATTAAGGATCCTGACTGCAATACACTGCAAAAAAATGCAAGAAGGTAATTTCTTTTTTTCTTTTGTATTAGGTTTTTCTTCGTCCATTTGTTGCTCATATGCCAGAATATATGCTTCTTATGTTATTGTTGAAAGTACAAAAATAAAGTGATCTGCTCCAGTAGCAGAACCAAAGAAGCACTTGTTTCTGCAGATCATTTTTGTTCCATCAACTCATTCAGATTATTAAACTGGTATATACTAAAACCAAACCACCTCCTGAGAATTGCCTCTGAAGAGCCCCTTGCTATGTAACCCAAGTCTGAAAACATTTAGAAAGCAATGATTTTGAATCTCTTTCATGAATGTCTTTGCTCGCTGGTATACAGGTTGAGCTACTGCAGTAATAAATAGGTTCAAAGGGCAATTCTGCAAGGTTTTATAACAGATTCATCCTATTAAATGTGATGGAAGCCCTAGCTGTTAAAATCTTGCAGTTAAAGATTGCCAGAAGCAAGCAAACATCAGTGATGCACTATTTTTTATTTTTACTCTTAGCAAGTGATATTAGCCATTGCTGTAGCTTGGCCTAAGTACAAGGAGTATGATATATCTTTTAATTATTGCATTTCCTCTTGCTATAGGTAATGGTATTCATACCAAAACAGGATGTAGTAACAAGATTTGTTAACCAGCATATCTGTTTATATTTGAAGTGTTGCATTTGTTTCCTTTTTTTGATTTTATCGTGTTGGTGGAAAGGCCAATAAGTTAGTAAAAAATAGCATTATGGACCATGGATATTCTTGGTTCAAATACTCAGGACGTTGGCTAAATGGCTCTACAAGAGGCAGTTGTCATTAATTCTTTTTGTTTTTTATTTTTAGTAAGGATCAGTCATGGTTTCTTTTCTTGAATGACCTTCATGATGAGAAGATAATAGGGCAACAGCAAGAATTTGTTGACATTCCTAATGAGGCACAAGCATTACCCCCTTTCCTTAGGCAGCAGTGATTACAACAGTGCACCATCTTTATTACTGAGTATTTCAAATATTTTTTAAAAGGCCCAAGCCAGATGGTGGATACTTATTTTGCAAAAGGAACTGTTCTTTCCTACAGAGGTAAAGCTAAAGCTTTAGATACATTAAAAGAAATCAGTTAAAACAAATCTTATTTTTTTTTTTTTTTTTCCCCAGGAGAAAATTAAATCTTCCTTCATTAGATAACTGACATTATCACTCTTCCAAACAGATTCTGACAAACAGCAAAAGACTTGGCAGCTGGTGGAATAGGAATATATATTTCCTTAGAACTCTTTGTGTGCCTTTAGTTTTGGCTACACAGTAAATGTTGAAATAGAAGTAGTAAGGTGAATATGGAAGTAATGGAAGTAATAATGAGAAATAATGTAAGTAATAAGGGGAAAAAGAAAGTAATAAAGGGAAATGATCCCCTTTCCTGCTCGCTGATGAACTAAAGATACTCCACAGCATAGTGAAAGTCCAAGAATATGTCTTTGATTTCAATGCAGTTTTAAGTAATTATGAATATGTTTACTGCAGATTTTGAAGGAAAACTACAAATTTTACTGTTAAAATATTACAGGAATATGTATCACAAAAGTAGAAGTAGGAAAAAAAGTATTTTGAATTACACTTCTTACTAAAAATAGTAAGATTTGACCTCTTTAGTTGAAAAGTTGCTGACTAGTCAGATGTTAAAAATTTGCTGAATAGTTGTCTCTTAGATTACAGAACATTCATTACAGTGATTACACTTGACATCTACAGATGTCTTAGCTAAATGCTGTCAGACATATAATCTTCTAAGCTATAATGTAGTGCTTTAAATCTCTTTAACTCTTGTTAACTAGATTACATGATGATATTGTCATTACTTCTGCCACATAAGAGAGATTTCTTCTGTGACTGTATACAAAACTGTATTTCAAACCTTCAGAGACAAGTTTCTATGGGAAGATTTTGACATGCTAATTTATTATACCTATAAAGCCTCTATTAATATAGTGACTGAGTATGCCAGTCTTCACTGAAACTGGCCTCACAATTCATCTGTGAGGTACAGAAGCTGAGTTTGCCACAGTTGCATAGGTGAAATTTAGATATAACTGACTTTTCTGAAGTCATACTGGATATTTTAAGAGTGGCAGTTACATAAAGTCAATAATCCTTGTATCATACCCTCAGCTTTAGAGTGTTCTTCCTTTAATATATTGTAAAAGGAAAAAGAAATAAAATTTTAAATAGCTCTAAATGTAAATATACATACACTTGAATTCCTCCAGTAAAGAAAGAAGGAATACATGGGAGATAGGTTTTTCTTTGGTTTATATTGTAGATCATTATATGCAGAGGTTGAGAAATACACCCAGAGAATGGATTAATTTAGAGGCAAAGGAACGGAGCAGCAATTTCTAGAGTACTTCACTGTGATAGTTCCACTGGGCTAGTCCTCAGCTAACAGCCAACACAGCCGTTCACTCACTTGCCCTCCACCCCAGGGGATAGGGGAGAGGACTGGGGGGCAAGGGTAAGGAGCCTGGTAGGTTCAGATAAGAACAGTTTAATAATTGCCATAAAATAAAATAATAATGATATTAAAATAGTAGTGATAATGATAACAATAACAAAATTTCCAAATGAGTGATACATGGTGCAACTGCTCACCACCCACCAACCAAGCTTGGACCATTCCCAGATAATGATCCTGGAGGAGCAACAATCCCAAACCAAAACAGCAATCCAGGAAGAGCAAGAGCCTGAGAAAAAGTCAGAGAGAGTCAAAAGAGGAAGAGCCCCTCACTAATATACTGGACATGACGTGATATGATATGGAATATCCCATTGGCATATCCAAATGCCAGTTTAGCTTCTTAATTTAAATATTCCTCACCTCCTTAGTACTCACGCTTGTAGACTAACAAAACACGAAGTCCTTCACTTCCAGTGACAAAAATGCAAACACTGGGATGTTCTCAGTGTCTCTTTCATAACAAATCCCAGGCTGAAAGCAAAACGCAGCACTATTCCAGCTACTAAAAAGAAAACTAGCTCTGTTCCAGCTAAAAACCAGGACATTCACAAAGCAGAATTAAAAACAATTCAGCAAGGTCTAGTCTATACACATGTTTTATAATGAAATACGGACTGTAAAGTAGAAGTGATTTCTATTTGGGTAGCTCAGCATTGCGGATCTTACTGCTCTAAGTGTCTTTCTTCTCTTAGCCGAGTAACTTTGCACTGGTTGACTAAGCCAACAGGTGCTATAGAAAACACTGTGCAATGCATTAGGTTAGAAATCTGACTTACATTCTACTGGAATCAGTTCTTAGTGGCAGTCTGTAATGTATAGCTTTTGGTGTTTTGTTTTGCTTTTTTTAAACTTTATTTTTCCATCTGGATTTTGAAGGAGAAAACAAAAGAAAAATATATGCTGCTGGAACGTCCACCGCTGTCTCCTGGTACACCAATAAATGCTTTTGAACACGTTATCAAATTTCAGCCCAATTTCACTAGTTGAGAGAGACATCAAATATATTAAAATGCCTGTAAATTATGTCAAACTTGAATGTTTTTAATCACCATATGGGGTTTTAATTCCAACTTTATTCTAGCAAGCATGTCATCATAAGAATTATTAGCAGAACTTATTTTATGGTTTACAATTTCACAGTTATGAACAAGCACTGATTTGCTTTCCTTGGATAACTTTTTTATTTTTAGTTGACCTTTTTTCCATTTATTAACAAGCAAAGAACAAAGGGCTGATTATTTTAAAAACTTCATACAGTTGTCTCACCTGAGATGTAAAAATGTTGCTGGAGATGAGACATACTGTGAAGCTCTGAGGATTTATGTGGTCTTTCAAAAGCCAAATTCACCTTCACTTCTGTGTCTAAACCAAGCATCAATATTTTAATTTGAAGAAAGCTAAGTGCATCTGAAGTGTGGGCTGCATGAGAAATGAGTAAATGTGTGGAAAGATCACAAATAGCAAATCAGTTATCAATTGTATTGAGGTGTCATGTTTGCTTTCTATAAATACCTGGGAGTAGATCATAAATCTTGAGAGTTGAATAGATTTGCAGAAATAGTATTTTCAGGTTACATAGCTTCTTAGCTGTCATGAAGATACTGAAAATTTCTATAATGCAAGTTACATTGTCTGGGAAAGGAGGATTCACAGGAGTTGTAATTCAACTGACTTCCTAAACAGAAAATGGAGTCAGGTATAACTAAGCAACATTTTGAAAAGGCTTTTTACTCAAGTTAATCTTAAAGTATAGATTCATTTACATTCTTATGGAGGCCTGGAGCTAATCAGACTAGAGGGTATACATCATTGAACCTTAGAATCATTTAGGTTGGAAAAGACCTTTAAGATCATGGAGTCCAACCATTAACCTAGCACTGGCAAGGCCATCACTAAACAACATCTCTGTCATTTGACTAATGAAGAGAACAAAAGGTGGGGTGCCTAGGAAAGGCTTTGAAAATTAATTTGCACACAGGCATCCGGTAATCCATAACTGCAATAAGGGCAAGGAGACTTCAGAAACATGTCATTCTTGAGAACAGCATTCTCAAGAATACTGTTCAGTGAACTCTTGATCACTATAATCTGAAGCCATCTCCAGCTGTCCATATGTGACAAGGACGAAAGACTGAGGGGAGAGATGTACTTTAAAGTGTCTTTGTAACATTCTGTGTCTTTCTAAACAAAGTCTTAACACTTTGCTATAATAAAGTGTGTTTTCAGCGTAAGCTTCCCTAATGTTTAAACATTAGGACTCAACTTTGACCCATCTAACAGTGCTTTCTATTCTTCTGGGTTAATCAAGGCGTGAAAATGAGATGGTATTATAGCCAGACCTAGAAATTCAGGGACAATTTGAATATTGCATGTGTTGGAGCATATTTCTTGCTAACAGAAAAGGTCAGTGATTGTGCAGAAGAAGGTAAGGGTGGAACAGTGAAGTTGAAAATCATCATCACAGTGACTATGATTTTCTGTCTAACTTTTAGAAACTTGGGTGCTAGTTCTTAGTCTGATGAATCCTGTTTGTGAGATGTATTTGTCTTTTAGAACAGAATGACCTAGATATCATCAGCCTTTTATTTATCAGAACTTTGTTAGTTCTCTTTGGTTGTAGTATAGTCCTTGAAAAATGATTTAGATCCTACTAGCCATTGTGTATTCATATCTTCCAAATGATCCACTGATTCTGAAGAATCCAGTTACAACTTCATTTCAGATTACACCTTTGTAGAGAGATTTGAAAGGCCTTTTCACAATGAAAGAGGTATTAATATTCCAAGTATTTATAAAAACATGATTATTTGCTTAGATTATTCTAAGTGTATTTTCAAATGTTGAGGACAGAGTATGGCAAACATCAGACATTCACCATCAGGTTTTAACACACATAAATAAAGATCTCAAAGCTCTCAAATGAGATATAATTCCATATACGGGAATAACTTTTTCTTATTCAAGAAAAGGATTTATTAGTACTTTTTCTAAGATGATATTTGTGCCATTTAATTCACAATGTTAGAAGACTGGAAAAAGTGCCTCTCCAAAGCTGTTGGCTGTGACTTGGAAATGTCTTTGGAAATCCTGATGCCAGGAAGGAAACTTTAAATCAAATGTCAAAAACCCCATATATTCTTGATCAAACATATGAGAAATCTTTAGCAGTATAAATTTTATTGAAATTTTGAAGTTGAAACAGGGGAATGTAACTGTCAAATCATGAAAATATCAAATATGAGGATTAAGAACTGTGTGAACAAAAGTGTAAATTATAAAAAAATCAAATTATCAGATATGTGCTCTGTCACCCAGCAGATTGAAAAAAATCAGCAGGCTGCTATAGTTATGCAAAATGGAAAGACTGACTTTCTTCATTGTGAAGTCTTTTCGTTTTCTTTTATAAAAGCATTGTTGAACTATATGGATATAGAAATAACCTTTCTAAGGGAAAAAAATGCTGGGGAAAAACGATGGAATCTATCCAGTATTGTTTAGTTTGCATGGTGCTCTAATCTTTAGACCATAATTTTCCCTTGAGTAGAGAACACTCAGCAGCATGTAGCAGTGCCAAAACCTGTGTTTTTTTTTTTTTTTTTAACCCAAAATATAAATAATTTGCAAACACTTAAGTTTCCAGACATGTGCTGTAGCTGGTTCTGCAAGAAGTATTATTGTTTTCATCACTGCTGTCTTACCATTGCTCATGGAAGAGCTTCAGCAACAAGATTATTATTTTTAGTCTGATAGGTAGAATTACATGGAAAAGATGTTTAGATTACCTAAAACTCATTCTTTCTTCCAGAAATTTTCAGATGGTTAGTCTTGACATTATCAATACCTAGCCTCTTTTTGCACTGATTACATGATGAGAGGAGCAACCTCTCAGCAGCTGTGTGTGTCGCAGCTGCACTGACTTCAGCATAACTGAGTCTTGTCATCAGCCAAATACTTGTATCGCGGCAGTTGAGATAGCACTATGAATCTTTACTAAACAAGTATAGAGTATTTGATCACGTGCATATAAGTACATCAAAATCCACTTCCTTTCAAGAAAAAAAATCACCTGTGCTTGATTCTCAGTCTTTCCTATTGTCTGTTGCTAATAGATACTTCTAGATAATATGAGATGATTAAATTTTGAGAATGACTGATGCGTTGTGTTGGGTTTGTGTGTGTGTGTGGGGGCGTTTTTGGTAGTGGAGGAAGGGGCTCTAGTGATGGCCCCTGTGAGAAGCTTTGAGAAGCTCTCCTGGTTCCAAGGCAGACCTGTCTCCAGCCCAGGCTGAGACAACTAGCAATAGGGAAACATCTCTTCAAATCCATATTTATGAGGGGAAGAGCTGCTTTGGCAAGGAAGGAGAACACTATTGGGAGACCACTGACATGAACAAAAGACCATTGAGGACATGAGGAGAGAGGAGGAGGAGGGGAGGTGGAAACAGACTACAGACACACAGGTCAGAAAGGAGAAGAGTGGGAGGAGGCAATGGAGTCCCCTGCAGCCTGTGGAGGTTCAGTGGCAGAGCAGATACTCACATGTAGGCCATGGAGGACTCCAAGGCAGAGCAGGAGTCTGTGCTCAAAGGCAGCTGTGACTACTCTAAGAGCTCATGACAGAGCAAGAAGACCCCAGAGGTGCTCACACCAGAGTAGGGGAAGGAGGTGCTCCAGGGTAAAGACCCTTGGAGGTTCCCATGCCAGAGCTGGGGCTGTGCCCAAAGAGGTCTGTGGCTCCATGGGAAGCCCATGGAACACATCATTGCTGAACTCTTTTAGCCCATGGGAGGGACCCTATGCCAGAGTCAGGGAGCGGCATAGATGAACTGACTGCAAGCCCTATTCCCTGTCCCCCTGTGCTGCTGGTGGGGAGAAGGTAGAGAAATTGGGAGCAAAGTCATTTGAACCCAGGAAGAAGGGAGGGGTGGGGTCAGGTGTTTTAAGATGCGCTTCTTATGTGTCACTGTCCCACCCTGATTGATTGGTAATGAATTAAATTGATTTTTCTTCTCCAAGTCAAGTCTGTTTTGCCCATGACTGTAATTGGTTAGTGAGGTCCCTGTCCTCATATCAATGCATGAAACAACCCTTTGTTGTGTTTCTCTCCCCATCTCACCAGGTTGGGGGTGGGAATGAACAAAGAAGAGAGTTTGCTCTGAGAGGTTGTGGAATCTCCCTCCCTGGAGATATTCAAAAACCAATTGGACAAAATCCTGGTTCATGTTCTCTAGGAGTCCCTGCTTGAGGGGCTAGGTGACCTTCAGAGGTCCCTTCCAACCTCAACCATTCTGTGACTCTGTGAAGAACCATGTGATCTTAGCTGCGGCTGAAACCACATCATGCATATAATCCTTTAATAGCTTGTTGATGTGGATTGTTATTTATGATGCTCACTGTCAGTTGCTGGTGTATTGAAATTTGCTATTAGGCAATAAGCTATTCATACTCCATAGAGTTTATTGTATTTTCATGACTAGCTATTTGTACAATTTTAGAGCTGTTGAATAAATGTAAATTACCACTATTAATTAAAATACTTCAAATAAAGGAAAATCTTTTGTATCATGTGACAGAAGCACAGGCTGAGGGTAATTAATTTTCATTAATTACCATTACCATTCTGGACTGGGTGTGCTCTCTTAGGAATCTCCCCAACAGTTACTGATAAAGTGATTCTAGATCACAGAACATTCCATAAATTACACTGGAAACAAAAATATTTCTTACCTCTTGGGGACAAACATTTTCTAGAATGTTGCCACAAAGTGAATCCACTCTTATGTCATTAAACTGTGTAGTAATATAAGAAAAAATCTAGTCTTATAAACTCAAGAACATTCAGGGTAAAGAAATAAGAGTTTTCATGTATCTTTCAAATCTTTGATCATCGTATGTGATATGGATAGGTTGGCGTCATGAGCAGACTGTACACATTTCAAAGTGTGACCTAAAGTAATATCCTTAATAACAACAGAATCTGGGAATTCTGTTATAACTCTGGCCTTTCTTTAATTTTTTTTACATAATATAAACATGATGAGCTTACATAATACCAAAATATAAGAATTAGTTGATAAAAGCAAACAAATTAGTAAAATTACATTTTCTTTCTAAATAAAAGTATTTCTGCTTTCCAAAGATGAATCTGTCACATGGAAACTAAATAGACAGCTACTGTGAAAGAACTGTGCTAAAAATGAACAGAAAGAAAAGAGAATATAAAAACAATTATACTAAAAAAATCCTGTCTTACATCAAAAGCCAACCATTTGTAATGTTATACCAGCAACCACCATGTTCCGGTATAAAACAAGCTATAAATGTCAAAAAATAACTTTCGATGTTTTTAGGCTAAGAATTCTTTTGTACAAAATCTGAGGAGGTTTTGTAGCACTTTTCTGTGTTTACAATGTGCTTTTTATAACAATCAATTTTCAAGAAATAAGAACTCTTAACCTTGGTTTTATTTGACTCAGTAACAACTCCCACACTTAAGTCAATAGGTTTTTAAACAGGCACTCAAAATAGTTCTGTTATATTTGACACTGAAATTAAGTTTTTTCTATTTGTTTTCCTCTTGTTTCAGGAGCGTACAAGTTGAGAAATTAGAAGTGGATCCCAGTAAATATTCATTCCCTGATGTGACAAATATCATCCCAGAAAAGGAACGAATTGGACAGGGACCTATTAAGCTACAACCAGAGAAGATTACAGAGACTAAGAAAAGTTATGTTGATTTTGAAAATAATGAAGATGTTCCTCCCTTAATTTGAAACATTCTTAAGTAGTCCATTTATATGCAGTGTTTATATTTGAGTTGTTTTCATTACTCTATGTGGAAAGTAAGTATTATATAGCTGAAGTTGGAAATATTATTGCAGTTCTTATCATAAACGTTGTTATGCCTGTGTTTTCTGGTGTGTTTTCTGTTAGTATGTTGCTATATACATTATTTTTTACTAGATTGTTTACTTAGTAAGTCTCAAATCAGAATGGGAGTCATATAAGTCAGACATTGTCGTTTCTTCAAAGAATTGACTGTCTAGCTTGAAACATGACATATTGCTGTAGAAAACGAGAGAAGGAAGAAAGCACTTGTAACAAGATTTATGATTATTCTGACTAAATTGAAGATAACAAAAATCTCTTTATTTCTTCTGTGTTTTCTTTTTCATGAGGCACAACAGTAAAAGAAAACAATGTATTTTGGGAGTGAGAGATATAGCTGTAACCTACCATATATCAGTGAATTTTCCAGCAGAAAGCAGAGCTCCTGGATTCTGGAGCCAGTATAACAATGCGAAGAAGATTTGAAGATTTTGCGAGAGAATGATGCTGAACAAAGTATCTCAGATGTGGCACATGGGGAAGCTGGGAAAAATCAGCCAGACCATTCTTGTTCCTCTTTATGCAGCTACTCTAAACTCTTCCATATTTTTCAGGATCCCCTGAAAATATGAAGGCTACTTTTTAGCTGTTGGATGAAATAAGGATGAGCAGCTGTAAGAGCTGCCGCTTCCTTACCCTCCAGCCCTTTTTTACCAACCAGAGACTCCATTATCTTTTTTTTTTTTCCCCCACAGCTTCTGTATCGTGCCATGAGTGAAACAGGCAGCATCAAAGAACAAAAGTATACTGGGTTACATTAGAAAATTATTGCAATTTGGCAAGACCAAATTTCTTTCGTTTTTCTTCCCCCTCCCCACCCTGGGTTTCCTGAGAAAAAAAAGACTCATTCTTATCTCAGCTCTGAATGCCATTTCTGTTATTTTCACTGTATTTGATGGAAGAGAAAGGTCAAAGAAATACTTAGCTCCTCTAAATTTAGTGAAAATTGTCACCAAGTAGTAAAAAGGGATTATCTCGATGTGACTGGAAGAGAGAACTCAGCCGTTACCTATTCTAGCAGTAGTCATGCAGCTAATCAACATACTGGTAACTGAACTCTTTGTGCACGTTACCGTTTTGCCTGGGTGGTAGTTAAAGAAAGTAGGAGACATGATGGTGGAGCTCTGGGAAAACCAGGAGAAAGCTGAGGAGAGTGTGGATGTATGTGCATTTGATCCTGCAGAGAAATAATGCTGCTGATGAAAACCAGCTTTTGCTTGTAGACAAATGGAACAGAGCAAGCAAATTAAACTCTGGAGGAATCAAAGAATGTTTTGTGGTTGCACCTTGTTTTCATCCTTATGATAGAAAATTAATAGGCTGCACTTATAACTGAACCACCAAAACTCCATTTAAAATGTGTTGTTTAAGTAGCAATCTATGTTCAGATAGTGCCTGTAATGTCACTCAGCACACAGCAAGTTCATGATACATTATTTGGAAGTCCTGTTTCCCTAATTGTGAAAAACATAATGCAAAAAACTCAGTAGTTAGGAAGAAAACATTGCTATTGAACTCTGGGATTTTTTAGCTGGTCTGAAGTGCTTTACGATTTTCCACAGATGTTTAATGTAAGATAAAGATAAATAGTCTATCTTAAAGTGCACTGAAGAGAAGCAGAACATACCCATCAGCTTAGGCTGGTGGGTTGAACAGATGCATTTTCTTTGGTTGCAATTTGAAATGGATATAGGATAGGAAAAATAAGTATCATACTAATGCTGCATACAATGAGAGCTGAAAAGAGAATGTATATATCACAAAGATATAAACCAAAGTTGGATTTGAGTATAATCTCATCTATTGTAGTATCATCTTGGATTTTGCTTTTCCCATCTGGTGCATTGACTGGATTTTTCTAGTTCCAGAGTAAATTGTTCTGTGATACAAGCTGCTCAGCCCTGAAATCTACTTAATCAGCTCTACTCTGGTAAATGGAGTAGAAAAACATCAGCTTCTTTTGCAATATACTCGTATTTGCTATAAATTCCTAATCATGCCTGCAAACTATGGAAAAGATGGTATTATGTTTTACCTCTTGATGTCACCAAATAGTTATATGGCCATAAGGATGAATGAGCACGGGTCATTTTCTGGATTGCACATCAAAACATCTACATTTGAGACTGTGTGGGGTGTCCCTGCCCAGGCGCTGGCAGGGGCTGCAGGTGACCTCTGTGAGGAGAGGCCGGGGCTGCCCCATGCCGGACACAGC
>NW_010318268.1:12284-46766 GCF_000700745.2 Antrostomus carolinensis
GAGGTCCCAAAAGCTGGTGGTTTTATGTAACTGTGCAGCTGTAGTAGGAAAACAGACAACAGACAATGCAACTTTTAGCAGTTAGAGGGACAATTTATGATCTGATTCTTTTTAAGTCTACTTCCTTTTTTGTGTGTGGAAGTAAGAATTTTGTTGACCTTGGGATGGGTAAAGAGGAGAAGCTCCACAACCACTTTGATGATGCAAATCAGTAGATTTCGTCAGAAGATTCAAAAATTAGTTTCCTGTAGTTTTATTGATTGTTGCAGGGATTTTCTGATGTTTTTTTAAGAGGTAAACACATTGAAGGTCTTCCTCTTCATTGCTTATTTCTGAAAATCTTGTAGGGACAACCCACCTTTCAGACCCACAGCCATTTTGGTTGAACCTCTTAAGAATTTCAGAAGTTTGTGGAGAACAGGCATCCATACTGCCTGGTTATAAGAGGTATTATTTCATTTTTTTTCTAGTCAGACAGCTATAAAATTTGACCTCTGCTGACAAACCAAAGAATAATACAATCGGATCTTTCCCCTTTCCAACTGAATTATCTTTGTCATTTGATTTCTAGTGGATAGATAATGCCCTGTTTTGGAAAACAAACAGACAAACAAAAACCCAAACAATTGTATTGAGCAACAGTTAAATCTCATAGGAAAATTAGTAGCAGGTGTCAAAATATACTTGGAACTACTGAAGAAAGAGTTACAGGGTCACATGTCACCATAATATTGGAATTCAGTCTAAAAGTATATTCTGAAAATCAACTTCAATAAAATTCTCAATGTGTGTATGGGCCATTGAGAATACAATCGGAGGTTGATCACTGAGGAATGAAGTGTACAAGCACAAGATGACACAAGTGGCCCAGAAGAACATAAACATACATCACAAAGTATCAATTACTGATCATTAAGGTAATGCAACCTAGAGAAAAGAAGACGTAAGAAAGAGGACAAAGAACATACAGCCAACATAGATAAAATATGCCCTGTATAGTGAAAATGCAAAGAGGATGACAAAAGGATTGAAAGAGTCACAGACTCCACAAGAAAAAGGAAGGGCAAAGAAGGAAGAACAACACCAGCATTGCTTCCCCCAGTTGAAGACATGACAGCTGATCAAAAGATAACAGAAGGAATGGAAGAGTCACAGACTCCACAAGAAAAAGGAAGACAAAGAAGGAAGAACAGCACCAGCGTTGCCTCCCCCAGTTGAAGACATGACAGCTGATCAAAGGCGTTGTGCATCTGCAGCAGGCTGTGCCTACCTACAGCAGAAAAAAGTGCTGCTTTTTGATTTGCCACTTGCCGCATTCTGCCACTGCAGACTCAGCAATTGTGTGAACAGCATTATCTCTTACTGTGTAATTGGGTTAAGTAGATTAACATTTCAGAGAACGCCCTGTGTGCGTATGTGTGTATTGCGATATTTCACTTCTAACTAGATGACTGGGTGAATTTAAGCAATATGCAGAGGATTAGTCTATTCATTGTCCAGTAGACAGAAGGTGGGTGAGGTTAATGACAAATTCTAGCGATAATGAGAGGAAAGAGGGTGGACAGTGGTTCAGGAAGGCCCCTGGATTTACCACAAAATCTTCCCCTTGCTCTAAAACCAGCAACGAGATGCAAGTTTTGAATTTACACAATGAGAACAAGAGACTTTTGTTGTTGATGCACAAGACAGAAGGAGTCTGGTTCCTCCCAGAGCTAAGCACTCATTTTATTATCAAAAAAAACCAAACCAAACCCCAAAAGAAGAAGAGAATCTATTACACTATTATGGTGTAAAGTTATACTGCACTTAAAATTACAGCTGGATTGCAGAAAAACATGCACTAAAATAGCAAAGCTTGATTCTAGACTGCCTTTTGTCTTTCAGTCTTAGATGCTCTGTGTGGATATCTGAATATACCCAGTATGGGTAACAGTACTGAACATGCAAAATATGCTTTCCCACTGCATGTTTCAAATGATAATTCCCATGAGGGCAAGCTGGTGAGTAGCAAATACATTTCTTTCTGGTTAAAAAATAGTGAAAGAAAGCCATAGGGTAGCTTGAGCATTATTCTTTTTCTGAACAGTTGCTAAAGACCAGGTATTAGCTGTCAAAGCTAGACTGTGTTTGCAGCTGCTACTTCACCCAGACAAAATCACAGAACCTTATCTCTCCTCTCCTCTCCTCTCCTCTCCTCTCCTCTCCTCTGGGGAAAAAAGTAAAGTTATAACATGTATCCTATGAACAGAAGTACTTAAAAGCTCCATGGCTCCAAACTGTAAGTATCATTCTCCTCAGAAACTTCACAGAAAATGTGGATACAGGGGACTGGTGAACATTTGGTTAGAAAGATGTGAGCTGTGGCTATGCTTTGACCCTTGTTTTTATGTTCTCAGTGCTAACCATCTGCAAGTCTACCAGCAGCATAATTATGCCTGTTTTACAGTGTACATAAATTAGTGTTGGCTCCTCTGGTTTTGCAAGCAGGCAGGCAGCCATCTGACTTTTTAATTAAGGTTTTCACTGAGATTGATAATAAAGTTCCAATATACTTCCATATTTAAATGAAAGTACATCAACAGTATAAAATTTTCAAAGGGCAATCATCCACAGAGATTTATCAGTCACCTATGAAGTACAGCTGAAGTAAAGCATGACTTCAGCTACAAAAGAAATCTAAGCTGTCTGATTTTCCTGCACAGAACTCCATTCTGCAATTAAAATCCTCTAAGGGATTCAAATCCATTTTTTTCACTCATTTTATTTTAACTTCCATGAACCTGAGACTTTGTATTGGACTTCTGAACATTTAAATATGCTGATATCCTGCATAATTTTCAGAACTTCCTGTGTGATTATCCTCACCATCTAGTTACAGTTTCAAATATTTTAATACTTTAAAAAAGTATCACCTTCCTTTATGTCTATAGTAAAAGCTTTATTTGTTTCACTGAAATTATTTTTCATTATTCTAAATAAAAAAAATATCTGTCTGTTTAAGCTTACAGTTCAGCTAAACCTGGCAATTCATGCATGAAACTAAGTCACTGACAAGCATTCTCAAAAAATTTTCCAGGTGAGTATCCATGTTGTGGTTTAACCCCAGGCAGCAACTGAGCACCACACAGCTGCTTGCTCGCTCCCTGCCCCTGGTGGGATGGGGGAGAGAATCAGAAGAGCAAACGTGAGAAAACCTGTGTTTTGAGATGAAGACAGTTTAATAAGTAAAGCAAAAAATACACAGACAAGCAAAGCAAAGCAAGGAATTCATTTACTACTTCGTATCAGAAGGTGGGTGTTCAGCCATCTCCAGGAAAGCAGGGCTCCATCACACGTAACAGTTACTTGGGAAGACAAAGTGCCATCACTCCAAGCATCCTCCTCTTCTTCTTCCCCCAACTTTATATGGGGAGCATGATGTCATGTGGTCTGGAATATCCCTTTGGTCAGTTGGGGTCAGCTGTTCCAGCTGTGTCCCCTCCCAACTTCTTGTGCACCCCCAGCCTACTCACTGGTAGGGTGGGGTGATGAGCAGAAAAGGCCTTGACTCTGTGTAAGCTTTGCTTGGCAATAGCTAAAACATCCCTGTGTTATCAACTGTTATCAATCAACACTGTTTTCAGCACAAATCCAAAACATAGCCCCATACAGCGACGGAAATTAACTCTATCCCAGCCAAAACCAGCACAGTCCAGTATAGGGCTATATTATTTTAGATCAATCAGTTAAACTTCTTCAGTTTCCTACAGATCTTGAGATTTGGTTTGAACATCCTCAAAGTGGTAGTGAAGTGTCAAAGGCTCCTGAGACATGTTAATCTGTACGATACAGATGTGGACATGTAGTCAGATTACTCTGTGCTAACTACTGGGGTGATTTCTGTGGGGCTGAAGGTAATTTCTCACACTTTAGCAGCTGTGATGAGACACATAATTACATGCTTGTGATCTGTAAAGCAAATTCTCCCTCTTTATCAGTGTTTGACAGTGGATGCTTAACAACCTGGTTCATCAAAACCAGATTATGCTGCTAGAATTAATGAGGTATTGAAAGGGTTTAATGACTAATGGTAGCTTTTTAAAGCCTCTTCTAAAGGGATTACTTAGTTTAGTATTTGCTCCTAAATAGTAGAGAAATGTTTGGCATGGAAATTGTAGTTATTCAGTCAACTCCACCCTGATATCTCATCATTAAAAATCTTAGATCTAGTTCATGTTCTTTCAATAGACAAAAAAGCTCTTTCTTCTTTCCCATTGTATTAGTTCAGGATACAGTGTATAGGATTCAAGGACACTGGCAGAAATGACCATTTAAATCAGCTTGGGACTGAAGTAGAAGAGACTTTATTCTTGAGTATAAACTGTGTATAATACCTGAAACACAAGATTAAAGCAAATTACTACACATAGAGACAAAGTCTGCCTTTTATATGAGGCACTGACCTAGTTTCAGCACCTGCTAGCTCTTGAGATATCAGATCTTAAATTTATTACTGGGCTCTTGAATCAGGAAAAAAACCACATACTTCAGTCAGACAGGATGAGATTCCAAGTTTTCCTACCTGGCTGTAAAGACTTTGTGTGGTATTCTTGGATCTGGAGCCTTTATCTGATTGGGGAAAATGGTTCCAAAATATTGTTCAGACTGTCCAAAGAATGAGCACCTGAATATGAACGCAAGTATAAATATTGTCCCCACTGCCTGTGCTGCACAATGGTCTCATTGCTTCTGTGCTTCCTTGTGCATACCAGGGCCTGACAGTGGGTCTTTTCAGTTGGTTCTAGGAATCCTGACACTGCAAACAAGGGTATAGCAAATGGAAACAAGCAGGAGACCCACTTCAAAAGTACTGTCCAGTTCTGAACTGAACAAGACTGCACCAGTCCATTTCCAGGCTACTGTTGCTTGTGAATGTGGTGCTATTTTGTCTTTCTTGCTGATTTTAGAGTTCTTGTTTTATGTTCATAGGAACTTGCTGTTTTCTTTTGCCAAAGGAATTTAAGTAAACAGCTTGATGTGCAAAGTATCTCTCAAATTCTACATATAGCGTGGCTGATAGTCAAGATCAGAGTCGCTTTAGGTAAAATGCCTTTGCAATAAGAAATCCACTGCTCTCAGATCCACAGGTCCTTTGCTCCAGGACCTCATGTGTCAGACCGTGTCTGTTCCCAGAAAGATCTGAGCTTTATTGTTTTATCTAGTCTTTTGGAGGAGACCTGGAAGCTTCCCACACATAGCTGAGCTTCATTGATATGGAAATTATTGATTAACCAAGAGTCAAAAGTGGGAAAATATCTTTATCCTCATCTTACAGGTGAGCACATGAAGAATCTTACATAAAGTGACATACCTCAGTCACTCAGTCCATCAGTGACAGAGCTGAGGATATAGTTCAGAAGCCCAGCACTTAAGCACAGGAGGCAAAAACATGCTGATAAATTTCTTATGCCACTGCCCATGGCAGTAAGTGTAAGAAAGCCTAGATGAAGCCAAATCAGAAGTCCATCTAGCCCAAGATGGCTCAATACCAAGCAGGATATTTCACAGGCCAGCAAAATGCAGGCAGTGGCAATGTCCCCACCACCCTGGAGGGCTGTATGTGACTGTCCCTCCAAGCCTGCTGACCTTCTAGGGGAGGCAGGAGTGAGACTGTCTCAACTTCAGTATAGCCCAGTACTTTCCCCCTCATTTTGAGGGGGACAAAATTCAATTTTGCATACCCTGCTGGGAAGTATTGACCCTGTTCTGTATAAGAAGTGTTGAAAATAGTAATTCTTCCCTGATACAATCTCAAGACAATCAGCAGCTGCAGGATATCCTGACCTAGGAGTTAATATGCAATTATCTTTGATGGAACACTCCTCTGTGAATCTGTGTAGTCATTTTTTCTCACTAACTATGCGTATAAACCTCCATTCTGTATCCTGTGGCTACAAGCTTCATGCTTTAATTAGGCATCTTGTAAATATTGGCCTTTGTTTATTTTAAGCCTATCAATATTTCCTCAGGGATTCCTAGTTGCTTTGATTCTTCCTGTTGTCTTTCTCTGAACCTTTTCTACTTACATCCAGAAATGACCAGGACAACATATAAGAAGTGAGTGCTCTGTGGTTCTACATAGCAGCATGTCATAGCTCACTTTCCTACAGATTCTTAATGGTCTCTTATCTTTTGAATACTGTTAAGCACTGAGCCCACATTTTTATGAAACCCTCTACGGAGAGCTCAAATTTTATATCCTGAGTGCCAGTAGCTAGACAAGAACCTGCCAATAGTACTGACAGATCAAGGTGGTTCAGGTAGAGTTATTTTCCCCTTTCTTTTCAGAGACATTGAACTATTGTTTCATTAAATCACCTGACCACTTGGGATTTTCAGAAATTTTTGTGCTCTTCTCAGGCAGTTTAAGACATGACAGCTGCAAGATATTTTATCACCTCAAAATTTATCTCGGCGAATGCTATGATCTCATTATTCATCTCTTTTTCTGAACCATTTGAGAAGGTGTTGAGCCACTCATCTTTGAGCACAGGTCTCTCTGGGGATTCACAGATAATCCTCCTCCATTGTGAAAATGGACCATTTATTCCTACTATTTCTTGTCTTTAAGAAATGCTTAATCCTTGCGGTGACCTTCCTTCTTAAACTGTGGCAGTTTAGTTCCCTTCCTATTCTTTCAACCTCGTCAAAAGCTTTTTGAAAAACTGAGTGCATTATGTCAAGTAGAATATCCTTTTCCACATACTCACTAAAAATATTTCTATTTGAGTTGAAATATTGACAGTAAGACTTTCAAGTGACTAGTGATTTCAGATGCTTCCACTTTTAGTATCTAATCTGAGATGCTTTTAGATGGCAGTGACTTTTCACTTTTTCAGTAAGTGCTGAGACTCTACCTTTAGTCATTCCCTTGGAGGAGTTTAAACTTGAACACATGAGATCATCAGTTCCTGCTTAAAAACTTGATTTGGCTATGTGGAAATACACAAACAGAAAGTAGAAAACAGTGGCATTTCTGATTATGCTGAGGACAGAAGCTGGTCACAAAACAAAATGGTAACCAATTTCAAAAACACGTCTGCCAAAAAGCGCAAAATAGGCACTTCTTGCTTCCCCTCCAGCTATTGTCAAATTAGATAACTTAAATGCACAAGATTTTTTTCCATGCCAGAAAATAGGATGAAAAAAGATCGTACCACTTGCAGAGAAAGTGGGGGAGAGAATGAGAGTCCTCCTTGCTTCTGGGCTGGAGTAGAGTAGGATGCAGAATATGCTGCCAAAGGCAACAAAGTGCAGAAAACATTCAAGCACTTTTATCCATGTCACTCCCTGACTGTAAATAGCTGGGACCTTTGCAGGTAGGTGCCAGGCAGCTGCCTTCTTCACTTCCTCAGCAATCTGTCTATAAAATGTTTTACAAAATTTTCATTTTCAATAGTAAGGTCATTCCAGCAGAAAAGTTCACCATCAGCTAGCAGTGCAAATTTTTACTTTTACCTTTAGAAACCCATTTCCAAATTCCTTTTTATTTTTTTTCTCCAAAGGTAATGAACTCTTGCTCTACACTAGAGCTGGAAAGAGCTGAATGTTCTCTTGTTCCCTTTAGACCTGAACAAACATATCATTTGCATGTCAATAGTCTTTAGTAGATCCACTTTGTACATCATTTGCATGTCTTTGACTGTATGACAATTAACAAATTAGGATCTGAATATGATGTATCTTTCTGGGAAATGGTAAGAGGTCAGTGAGAAGCTTTACCATATTCATCATATTCATTGGCATTTCAGGGAGAAGCAATTACAGTGGCTCCACTAAATTTATTATTGCACTCTGTCAGGGGATTCAGACCTTGACAGTTTAACCTTGGATATTCTGAAAGTATAATATAGAAATATAGTGCACCATAAAAAAATGCAAGGTTTTTTAGGCCACAGTCAAGAAACTAACTATGAATTCCAGTGTAAAGAATTTTGGAGTGAAGGATGACTTGGGAGTCTAAATATAGCCTTTCCAATGGCAGTAGCAAATACATCAATGAACCTGAGAACATCAGTCAGGAGAAAGAGTTGTGGTCTGAACACAGGATTTGCAAACAGGTGCTAATCCTTCTTCTACTAAATCCTTATAGACTTGGTTAGTTTTTATAGGTCTCCTCCTTCATTCTGACATTTCAAGACAAGAAAGGCTGTGCAGTCAAGAATCTAACTGCATCTCCATGCATAGGTGTTGAATTCTCGGAAAAAAGGATTAGTTTGAATTCTTGGAAACAAGGTTTACTATGAATTCTTGAAACTATGCATATAAATCCACTCATGCACCCCTAACTGTTGCTAAAGGTGTATATGTCAAACTTGGCACGAGTGGGACAATAACAGAACAGAATAGAATAGAATAGAATAGAATAGAATAGAATAGAATAGAATAGTTCAGTTGGAAGGGACCTACAACAGTCATCTATTCCAACTGCCTGACCAATTCAGGGCTGAACAAAAGATAAAGCATATTATTAAGGGCATTGCTCAAATGTCTCTGACAGGCTTGGGGTACTCACCACCTCTCTAGGAAGCCTGTTCCAGTGTTTGGCTATCCTCTTGGTAAAGAAATGTTTCCTAATATCAAGTCTGAACTAAATCATTCTATGAGGTTGATGGGACCCTGTCAACTATGAAGTTGATGGGACCCTGCCATCTAGGCCCATGTTTGCTGTCATATCTCAAAAGTTGCACAATCCAACAGCAATACTGGATAGTGTCCTTCCTCCAGTCTTCACATGTAGTCCTTCCATCCATTACTTGGTCACAAATGCATTTTTCTCCACTATACTTTGGACAAGCAACAGCCTAAGGAGAGGTATTTCTGTGGCTCTCTGCTGTGCCTCTTCCATTGCCTTAGTCCTCACATTGCCCATTGAGTAACTTATTTAACCACTTAATATGGCTTAGGAGGGAAAGGACATTTCTTTCTCCTCCACCAGAACACTCTCTCCTTCTCCTGATTTATCTACTCAATCAGTGGTGCTGCTGGAGGTTGTTTCTGTCATCACCAGCCTGTAGGCATCCTTCAGGCCTTTGCAGGATGGTGCTGCTTGCAGAGCTCAAGCCGTTGCACAGGAAGGCACTCATTCAGTACGGAGTCTCAGCTGTTTGCCTTGCTGCTCCTCCAACCTGATTCCTGGTGGTTTTTCAGACTCAAAAAATGTGGACTGGCTAAAAGTTTTGACCTTGTTGCATTTTTTTGTTGTTGTTTTGATATGTACAATGTGACTTTCAGAGATCACTTGAAGAATCATATCAGACTCAGAAAATGTGGCCTTGCTAAAAGTTTTGTCCTTGTTGCATTTCTTTTTGTTGTTTTGATATGTACAGTGTGACTTTCAGAGATCACTTGAAGAATCATAGAATCCTATTGGTTGGAAAAGACCTTTAAGATCATTGAGTCAAACCGAAAACGTAACACTGCCAAGTCCACCACTAAACCATGTCTCTATGCACCTCATCTTTTAAATACCTCCAGAGATGGTAACTCAACCACTTCACTGGGCAGCATGATCCAATGCTTCACAACCCTCTTAGTGAAGAAATTTTTTCTACTTTCCAATCTATACCTGCCTCTTTCTCATCAGGGGATTCTACAATCCTCACAGGATGATGGATTTACTTGATCATGGTCCTCACTCCCTCTGATTCCCATTTCAAACTGGGAACTTGTCAGTTGTTAGGCGGAAAAATTCCTGCCTGCAGTGGTGATATTAGAGAGCACTGTAGTATCCATACCACGGCTGTCTGACAAATTCAGTGTCCACTGGAAAGTTTTCCTAGTTTGCTTTTGGATAAAATTTAGCCCCTGAAATTGAATTTGCAAAATTACTGAAAAGCAGAAGGGTTTGCATGGAATGAAAATTGTGTCAACAGTTTAATAAGCTGTTTTTGACAATATGGCTTTTCATTTATTTGCCCTCTAAGTCCATATTTCTGGTATAAACACAGCTTTCTCCTGATTATGAGCTTGCTCCTCTTTTTCGTAGTTATAGGTTTTTATGTCTCATTGGCAGAAGGACCTTATTTTGTAAATTTGTTTTCTTTGGTGTTTTTTACTGTTTCTGGGATAAAGCTCATGCTCTCGACAGATACTGGTGAGTCTGGGATCAAGAGAAGGTGTTGCATGTGCTAAGGCACAAATTTGACACCAAGTGTGTCAGTAGAGTGCCAAAGCACATAAAAGTAAGGGCCCAGGAAGTGCTGGCTCCTACCCTGGGGATCTTAAATCTAATGACTTGGTTACTCAGGAAAAGTGACCGCCTGTAATCTGTGAAATGATGTCATCCTTATTACTCCAAGCAAAATCTCATCCAGAGAGCTGAATACAGACTATGTGTGAGACACATTGCTTGCTAGTACAGAGTAGTTACTGAACTCACTGCATAAATTACTGGGAAGTAGCTTTTTTAATAGGCAAGACAGGGAAAAAGAGATCTAAAAAATAAAATATGGTCAGAATGTCACTTTCTTAAGAGGACCACTATCAATCCCCCCCCCACATCCAGATTCAGCTTTTTCAGGAAACAAAATGAGAGGGGTTTGTTCTCATCTAAATTAAAGTGATGAGGCTGGTGTCCCTCATAGTCAATTGAAAGACAAAGGAACTTCCAGAAAGTTTCTCTGTAGGGTGAGTAGGCTCCTAATCTATCACAGAATCACAGAACGGTAGGGGTTGGAAGGGACCTTAGGAGATCATCTAGTCCAACCCCCCTGCCAAAGCAGGTTCCCTACAGCAGGTTGCACAGAAAAGTGTCCAGGCGGGTTTTGAACATCTCCGGAGATGGAAACGCCACAGCCTCTCTGGGCAGCTTATTCCAGTGCTCTGTCACCCTCACAGTAAAGAAATTTTTCCTTAGGTTTGTCTGGAACTTCTGGTGTTCCAGTTTTTGCCCATTGCCCCTTGTCCTGTCACTGGGCACCACCAAAAAGAGCCCGGCCCCATCCATTTGGCCTCCACATTTCAGATATTTATAGACATTGATAAGGTTTATATAAAGTTTGCTGTGAACATGTCTGGAGATCTCCATGTTGCACCCTGTGGCCAAAGTTAAAAAGAATTTTGAAGGAAACATTTTCAAAGTTCTTATTACAACTACAAACTTTCTGCATCTCCTTATGACATTTCCATGTTTAGCAAGGTGAATTCTAATGCAGAAAAATGCTGATTATTATTCTTCCCCATCCGTGATCTTATAACCTTGCACCATGAGGAAAGATGAGCCAATACTAGAACATGACCTAGAAAATATTCACTTGTATTTATTGGTCCAGTAAAGGAAAGTTTTATAATCAGCACAATGGTGCTTCTCTGCATCCAGCCATTTTTCCTCTACATTTAATGACACATTTCCAGGCTAAGCTTAACTATGTGAACTTTGCTGTTTGAGACGTAGCCAAGTGGTTTAAGGGACTGAAATATAAAAAGACCTTCATGCCCCGTTTGGTTCTGATGCTACCTTTGTTTTGGGATTTTGAGTTTGAAGAACAGACTGAACCTCACTGAAAGGACTGCATTTAGTCATCCTCGGTGGGTCGCCAGGGGGGAAATTCAGTATCTTCTACAAGAATGCAGAGAACAAAACTAAGGAAGAATGAAGGATCTTGCTAGAGATGACTCTGACAACCTGGAGGACAGCTGGAGCCATTGTATGAAACCCCCCTTTAGACAGGCAGAGGATGAGGATGAACAGAAATGTTGAAGGTAAGTAGGAAGAGGGGACTTGTGGAGAGTTGGGTGTCTTAGCAGTCTCCAACAGGTTTATACTGGATTTCCTAAGTAGGATGCAGTTTTGACCAAATATTCTTGGCTTCTCATAAGCCTCCCACTGCAGTGTCCAGAGCATCACACTCCAATGATGACAGCTACTCTTCTGGTTTGGGGCTTGAATGAGTGTTCATACAGGAAAGGTGAAGAAAATCTGCAGCATCCTGGGCACTTGTTGGAAGACGTTTAACCTGTAGTAATAGAGAGAGTTTGACAGCGAGTGCCTCATTCTGAGCTCCTTAGGCAGCAGAATCAGCTGGCGAGTGTCACCAGAAGGCTGAAGGCAAGTGATCCACAGCATGTGGTACTCAGCCATTCTTAGCATCTCTTGCTCTTTGATAAAAGGGAGGGTTCACAGTACTCTTTGATGAAATTAGCTTATAGAAAACAAACCTTTGCTTGTTAAATGTGTGATGCACCACTTGTTTGTACATGCATCTAATTAATACAGGATTTGGAGACATCTCTGGGGGGAGCCAGAGGGTAGGGGAGGCATCACATTCTGTTCATTTGTCATTTTTTCTTTGTCAAAAGCATGTCATTTTTGTTAAATGCCTTATTATCCAGAGCCTGACTTTCTGACATGCAAAAATACATCCCTTTGAAACTAAGCTGTCTGGATTATGTAACACCCAAGACACATTTCTTCCAGCCTTGCAATGGATTAGTCTCTGTTACTACCTCAGTGAACACTGACATCTTTTTTGTTTGATAGCTCTGCATATTTAGTTGCTGAGTAAACTGAGATCTCATATTCTTTTGCCCTCTGGGTGCAGTGCAAAGGTGCAGTGCCAAGGTGCAGTCAAGCAGAAAATCATTTCAATCAGGTATTTTATGGAAGAATTTGAATTTGGTTATGTCTTCTATGTATTCATCCCAATTCACCCTTGTTAGTTTAAAATCCTAATCAGTCTTTAAATTGGACATGTGCAAGCACTCCGTTTTAATTGAGGACCTGTATTTTTCAAGTGTCTCTTCCTACCTCAGACAAGTTTTACTTACATGAAAAGTACTCTCAACAATTAGCTCTTTGCATAGGCTGCAGCACAGCCTAAGAGCTCTCCTATAGAGTTGTCATGCACAGTGCAGTCTCACATCATGCCTTCACATGACCTACACAAGGTCACTTCACCAATTTGCTCATGTGTTCCCATGTCTCAGTATCTTCAAACGATGAACTGTCTGATATGTGCATTACCATAACTGACAGTCTTGCAGAAAGAAAAGATTTTGCAATCTCTTTTCTGGTAGGAAACTGTAAAGGGAGTTTGCTGCCATTGAGAGCAGCTATTGCAAGTCCCACCAATAGCTGTATTTGCACAGGAGCCAGGGAAGGAGTGTACTGAGGAGCCAGATCCACAGCGTGGAAAAGGGCATTTCAAAATGCCAGTCACCTTTGAGAACAGAGGCCCACAGAGATGAAGGTCATCCAGGAAACTGAGGGGTGAATATGTACTGTGAAAAACTCACTGAAAGGACCTAGACATATGAGGACATCCCACAATCAGCATATCACTGATAACATACTCTCCAGCAGCTTCCATCTGTGGGTGCAGTCAGATAGAATTAATTTATCCTCAGACTCTCTAGAAGTAAGGATGATTTACTTCACTCCTGTCCACATGCTTATCCGGTGCCAAGTGGGGCAGAATATCACCATGACTGTGAAGCTTTTCTTCCTTTGGATCAGGCTAAGAAGATGATGGGAAGTAAACCAGCAAAACCCAGCAAGCCTGAAGGAGCTCAAGAGCAGTGTAGTCATGGGCTGATATAATGAAGAGCGGGCAGTTTCTATGACTCCAATGATCCTCCAGCTCACACACAAATATTGTGCTAGCTCCAGATGCCTGGTTCACTCCAAATTGCTGAGCAAATAAAAAGCCACAAAATGTAAAGAGAAATGAATGGAATATCAAGCATTCCAGAGACAAGGAATACCAAAAGACATAGTTCTCCCCAGAAAACCAGCTTTTTAGTGTACACACCTGTCAGTTTTTATTCACTCTTTATCTAGAAAGAGAAAGAGAATGAATATATGTATAATTAAAAGATAGGGCTGAATTTACACTGAAATGAACCATCATAACTGTAGGACTACTTGATTTTAATGTGCCTAAAATATCTTTTTTGAGTAATATTTGTGTTAATCTTATTTTTATTTTCAATTTATATAATTCTGAAAAATTATTTAAGCTCCAGAGATACCTTGAAAGAAGTCATAGACAATTATATGCTCTTGCTTAATATTCAGAAGAAAGAGAAAAGAAGCTGTTAAAACTATCCATGGTCTATGCCAGAACTCCAAATGTCTTCTCTGAAAACTAATTACATCTTGGCATATGGAGTCCTGGCAAAAGTGTTGCAATAAAAATAGAGGACACGAAAAGAACTAATTCTCTCCATTTAAAAAATAATTCATAGAGCAAAACTCCTTGGTCTCCTGCTGCTTACAAGCTGTTAATATAGAGCAGAGAGGAATGTTTCCTAATTTAGTATGGACTTTATTCTAAGAACTGCCAATTCTTCAGATGCTGGGGGAAAACTAGAGTAGCAGAGCTATCCAGAATATCAGAATTATAATTGTTTTTGTCAGTCTCTGCTGCCTATCAGCAGACACACTGGCAAGTAATACAATTAAAACAGGAATCTCTCATTTGGAGACTTGATCCCTAACAAGGAAAACCAGGTTCCAATAAAGAAAATGAGAGTTTGTTATCAAGTTCAGTGAAACCAGGATTAAAAGAATTGGTCTTGAGTTTAGAAGTCATTGATGGGAAAGAAGGACATGCTATTAACTATTAGCTACTAACTAAGTGCTATTGACTTCAATTTGGGACATCAAATTGGAAGTGTAACTGTCAGATGCTTCAAGGAGATTTCATCTCGTCTATCTTTAGATTTCTACCATGTAGATGTCTGTCTCTCTCCTAGTCACTCTTCACACTTTTATAGTCATGGAGAAAAATAAGCAGCTGAAAGATGTGAATAATCTACTTTTGATGTTTATGACAAAGTGCCTATTTCTCCAGATTAACTAGAAAAGGACTCTTGGACTACATCTCTGCTATAAGTTAACAGTGTTGATTTTCCACACAGGTTATGGAAATTGTTCCTGGTGCATCTTCTGCCTGGGGCCAATCAACATGTTTCCAAGTAGTCTCCAGACACAGCTGAGGAGCTACCACAAGACAGGGTCATTCCCCATGGGCACTATGGATGAAACTATTCTGTTTCACAGAAGAAAGAATGTTTTCATACAGAAGTGAGCAACTGCCTTTTGTGTCAGCAGGGACGTAGACATAACCTAAACCACTTGGTCTGGTTTACAGGTTAGGTTTTTATATGTCTGCAGTCAGCCACGTAAAGCATCCTCTGTTGTGTGCTTTTCTATGTAATAAGTAATAGAGTGAACCTTGCCATCAAACTCTGTTAAGTCATGTTTCTCTACAAATTCATACCAAAACTACCTTTCTCTGATATCTTTGATGGTGATTCTTTAAGCAAACTTAAGTCCTTCCACTTCTATCCACGACAGGGATGGAAGTGGAAGGCATGCTCTCACATGCCATTTGTACATGTGAGAGTAGCTGAAATTATTTTTTTTCTTCCTCATATAAAAATATTCTACAGCATAAAATTAAGCTCTAATATGGGCAAATGTGGCAATCAAGCAAAGAGCATCGTGTGTTGTAAATCAAGATTAACAAGAAAGTACTGTCAGCAGCAACAGAACTGAATTTTCTTGCAATTTTGCTACAATTTTTGTCCTCTTTGAGCCTGGCGTGGTAGGCAAGAATCTAGAAAGTCTAGAAAACAAGTTCAACATGTTGCAACTACTGTGCAGTCCTTGGTTCATATTACTTACAGCAAATGAGAACCCAACTGTGTGCTCAGTGCATGTCTGTATGAGAACCTCCAATGTTTATCTCGCTACATCTGGCTTTTATACAACAGCGATATAGTTAGTATTTTAACATTCATGTAGAAGGAAAGAGAGTCAAAGCTGAATAGATTCTGATCTGTTACCTGGTAACGGCACATTTCTGAACATTTCTCAGATTTCATACACATCATGCCTTTTAGTGCTCAAACATTTTTCTTCCAAGGTTTATTTAGAAGAAAGCTAATCTTGAAACACGTGCGACTGGGTATGTGTGTTTGTGAAATTCATTTACCAAACAATAGAGATATATTAGTTTACCTAAGGCCATGGACAAAGTCAGCTTCAGTCATGCCCATCCCAGATCAGTTTAGAAGAGTGTGGTCTTTCTAAAGTCTGAGTAGATTTGTTATATAAAGGATAAGGACAACATTTTGATCTTTCAAAGAACAATTTTATGGGAGAATTTTTCAGAATCAGCCAAGACATTGTAATCCCAGTGCCACTGAAATGAAAAATGACAAGACTTCAACTCTCTGGGACTATTTAAGACTTTTAATTAGATTCCATATTAATATTTTTTACCTATGTCACTTTTCACCAAGAGTCAGTTGGGAAAGATACTCCAGCATCTTTAAACTATTGTCTTGTTATATAATGAAAGCATATAATGCAAGTATGTAACTTTTCATTTTAAAGCAAAACAAAATGTATATTTCAGTAAACTGTTACTGATTGTGCTGTTGGTGGTTAGACAAAGCTTCGTTATTAGTTACCACCTTTACTAGTTTCAGTTTTGATCTATACACAGAATTGTTTCATGAGGTTCTGGATTCATCTAGACTAAAATGAAGAGGTAGAGTCATACCTGTTATGCAGGAAATTAAGGAGGTGTGTACTTTATTTAGCTTAATATCTTCTGCATTAATGAGGATGGCATGATATCTAGGAACACTACCCTGGGGAAAACACCAGGAAATAAATCCCTTGTATTGATTACACACACGCACACAAAATTATTCAAATTTACTACAATTTTATCAAGATCATATTATTTCTATAGCTTCACCTTGTATTTCATTACCAAGGACAATTATAGTGAACAATCAAAACATTCTCATTTATGCTAATGTTTTCTTTTTATTTTGCTTTTCATTCAGCAAACAGGGTTGTATGAATCTTCCTCAGCAACTGGAACACTTCAGTCTATTAATAGAACTAGATGTTCAGTGTTCAGCTATCAAATGATGTTAAGCATATTTCTTATTCCAGAATTAAACAGTAATTAAAAGGAATAGAAGGTAAAACTTAATAAAAAAAAAAATAGATCTGCACTAACACAATGACTGAAAATTATGAGATTTGTGAACATTTCATAAACACATAGTGGTTTACCCCATGTTTGCGAATAGTAGATAATAGGCCGCCAGTCAAAGTCAGAGAATGAAATGCACATATTAGATTAACGAGTCAATGAATTGGGTTTAATGAAATCTGCATATGGTCATTCAGGGAAAAGAGTGGCCAGCGATGCTTCTGTAAAAGCTGGCAGCACGGACTAAGCATGGTTTGAGCTCTGAAAATCACACACTGCAGTGAGAGCCCTAGACCCAGACTCCACATGGGGAACCCCTGTCGTGGATGGAAGTGGAAGGACTTAAGTTTGCTTAAAGAATCACCATCAAAGATATCAGAGAAAGATAGTTTTGGTATGAATTTGTAGAGAAACACGACTTAACAGAGTTTGATGGCAAGGTTCACTCTATTACTTATTACATAGAAAAGCACACAAAAGAGGATGCTTTGTTATTATATGCTTTGTATGACTTCAAGGTAGCAGCAATGTAAGCAATCTGAGGTTAAAACAGCAACAATATGAGGTTCATTAACACTGTTATAATAAATCACCAGATTGGATTGTATGATTTTCTAACAGACTTGGTTCATCAATAATCAATAATTAATTGATTCATAAAGTTTCTTAAGTCATGGGTACACATACACACACAGATACAGATATAGATACAGATATAAATATCTATAATATATATATATATAACAGGATACCTATTAAAAATTCCCCTCAAGTTCAGTGAAATACTCATGCCAATGCTTTAGCATTCCTCAATGGGCAAAGGGTTGAGCCTCGACTGGAGAAATACAGCCTAGGTCCTGTCATCATCATTGGTCCTCCAGTTTTCGTGAGCTCTGAGAGGCATCCTGCTCAGAGGGAGGTGCTGGTCGCAGCCCACTACAGTCCAGGAGAGCTCAAAGGATCTCACCTAGAACTGCTATTTATGGGATTGTGAGATGATTTATTTTAGTCATTAACCTCTCCTTTGTTTTGTTCACAACTTGTGTTAGGTAATTCCAATACCCCATCAACTGTACAATTCCAGTATTTTCCAGATTGTACAGTTCTGATACCCCTCAGATCAGGTCATGATCCAGGCAGCAGGTGTTTTGGGCACAGTCAGGGAGTGCCTGATTGTCCCAACTCACTATGCCTGTGACTGAAGCAGGAACACAATGTTGGGTTGTCTCATGATTGCAAAGTGGCCCAGGGGGGCTGCACCACCACAGCTCCAGACATTGCTGAAGCACTCACTGCCTGTAAGTGACAGACAAACACCAGCCCTCTAATCCAGCAGGTAAAAGTGCATCAAGACCCAGCAACTATAAACTGAAACTACACTGCCAGGAATGGAAAAATGAAGCTAATGTTTAACTAACAAGGCAATTAGCCATCACAACTTCGTGATAAATCATATAAAGTCTTCATCATTTCAGACTTTTAAACTATGTCTGAATGCCTTCCACTATAAAAATCATAGGTCAACTCTAAGTTAAGCTACAGTAAGTGCTGTGTCTTGTGATCAATTGACCCCTTCCCTATCTACACACTGTGGTTCTTGCTTCATATTTTGAGGGAGGTGATTTAAGGTTCCTTATAATCTGAATTTCATTCTTCATTCTGCTACTTTACTTATTACCAATGTTTCCTCTTGAAGACCATCACGAACTTTGCTGCCTGGCAGTGCAGACAAGCCCCACTGCTCTTCTGCAGTCTATTGCAGATGTCCCTTCTGTGGGCAAAGCAGGAGAGGAAATCACTTCCATTTAAACAGGGAGAACGGGGTCTGTGGATGAAGGTCAGGTCAGTCATGTTATGATCCTCTGGGAACCATCAAGTCCTCCTACTGCGGTCATCTTGGATAATTTAATCTAAAGACCGAGAGAGAGAGATGTGAAAAAGAAATGGGATCAGTACTGATTGGCATGATCGCAGGCCAGGGTTACATGTCACTTTTGAGTTAAAACTCAGACTGCCAGTGAAGCTCAAAGGCATCTCATCTCATTGAGAGCAAAATTAGGGTTGTTGTGCATGGTGTTCAGAAATAGCACAGTATGTAAATGCAATTAAACCAGCATCATTGATGACTCTGAGAGACTATGCCAGCAGAATAAGCCTCAGCAAAGCTGTGGCTGGCTCTGAGGCCCCCCTTCCACTTCCCTTGAGGAGCAGCTACTTCCGATGGAACAAGATATGAACAACCATAAAGACTACAGTCTTTTGCCCTTCATTGCTGATGTGGCTTTTAGGCTGCATCTCACTGTGGCCCTGCTGTCAAGTCCTTCCTGTGCCACACACCATCGGATCAGCCCGGCATCTGGTTCCCAGAAAGAAATAACAAAATGGGACTCGGTGATAAAGCAAGTGCATGTATGTGAGGAGAAAGAAATCAAGTGAAACACTGAATAGAGGAAAGACACTGAGAAAGCAATAATGATGAAGGAGGCAGAAGAGAACCATAAGCAGTGAATTAGATATGAACTTACAAAGCAGTAGGAATAAAGTTTACACTTTTTTAAAGCTAGTATAATTTTGGACTGGAGACTCAGGTTTCTCCTACTCCAGATTGCATGAGAAGTAGCTGTGAAGCAACAGCTCCTGATTTCTACTATTTGCAAACTTTGCTCTCTGTAATGTGCCCATCCTTCCATTTACCTATTTCTGGGCTCCTGAGCCTATTTGCCTTATCAAATATAAGCTAACCTCCCTCTGTTCAAAGCTAAGGATTGATTTCACTTTATTTTCAAGGTTCTTTAGGACTCTTTATGCAAATCTCTTCAAGTATAAGGACAAGGGGTCTTTTTGAATGTTCTGATAGCGTGCAAGCCAAATTCTTCTGAAGGCTACATAGGTCGGGTAGAAACTTTGCTGAAATTTGAAGGACTTTGATGTTCATGAACTGTTTTCAAAACACTCTCAGAGAGTTTATTCTCTTTGGTGCCAGCCCTAATGGAGTTCTCGTGGGTGTATTGACAGCAACATGAGTAATTGTAGACTGATCTTGATCTACTTTGACTTCTGCAGTGTGCAACACATTGAGAATGGATAACATTGCTTTTTCTTGCTCATTAGTTATGCTCTTGTATTGCTTTAATTCTCAGACTGAACTGTGTCCAGTTAAACTTCAGAAATTTTAAGCAAGTTGGAAACAAGTAATAACATAATGGCAGAAAGATTTTGGCAGAGAATTGAGTTTTGGAGGAGAAAGCAATCACAGTGGGAATAGATTGAAGTCAGTGACTTAAAGGCAAAAAAAGTGAAATAATAAGGCAAATCCAAAGTTAGTCTAGTCAGTCCTTATCACTGCAGAAAAACCTCCAGTGATCTCCCAGGCAGCTGTTTTAACAGTGAACACATAAGCATTTAGAAACCTAATTTGCTTTGATTTCAGTAGCATAAGAGAGCTAAATTGTTTTTAGGAAGTCAGGGTTAAGAAAACATGTCAGTATTTTGTTCCCCTTTAGTTTATGTGGAAGATTATTCTCTACAAAAAGCCTTTAGCTTGAGGGGTGCTGCCCCGGATGGATGTAAAGAGATACAGTCCAGAAGCATGACCTTATTGAAGTGATGTGAAGAATATGCCGTATCTATTTTGATCCAAGGTTGAATGCTAAAACCAAATAATAAACCCTAGTAATATGACAAATCAAAACCTAAGCCTGGCAACAGGAGTTTTCCAGATCGAGATGCTGACTGTACCTGTATGTTTGACACTTGTTCTCCAAAGTATGAACAACCAAGTATATATCATCTTATATTCATATATAAGCATATAAATGTATACATATGTGTTCTAAATTACCAACATGTCTGCCATTGTAACTTAACAAACACAAACTCTATTGCAGCATTACCTAGTTCTTCTGCAGGCAGCCCAGAATATCTCCTCTGACTGATGTCTGTGCCTGGCACTCATTATTATCCTCATTGATAGTAGCTGCAGTATTTTTCTCCATTAGGGTAGTTATGATATGACCTGCTATCATTCACTGTGCCTTGCAGACACAGGGTGAAAACGTGGTCCCTGTGCTAAAGAGCAGCAAAGGAGTATAAGTGTAATCGTAGATATGTGTTTCCTATTTGAGGCCTGGAGCCAACTAATAATTGTAAAGCCTAATGTCAACTCTAGAAGATAATATTAATAAAAGCTCTGCTACTGCTTGCATTGCCAGGTGGGGCAGCCAGAGAGGCTATATAAAGTGGGTCAAAAAAAGAAAGAAGCAAGGAAATCCAAGTCAGATTGCAAAGGAGGAAAAAGTAGGATGATGTACTGCAAAAAATATTCTCTGTTGCAGCAAGGGGAGTATGTTAGAAGTCACAAAGATATTTTCAGAGTGTACTTACTACAGGAATGCTTTATTCTGCCCTTGATCTCTGTGCAATTTTCTGCTTGACATTAGTGGGAGATCCTCTTGCTATCCTTTTCAGCCTAAGGACCATCACCAAAAAGGACTTTGTCAATCACTTCCCAGCATCAGTCACTCTCCAAATCAGCATCACTTTATTTAGAAATAGTACTCTTTCTGTCCATCCACATTTCACTCCTTATCAGCTTACTGATAACAAATGTTACCAGACCAGTCTCTCTTTTAAACCAGAAAGCCCCAGAAAGCCCATGGGCAGCAGGGGTGCAGCTTGTCTCTGCTCTTCTGCTAATATACCTTATTCCCCAATGCCAGGGACCTGCAGGGAGCAGAAGGAATTGAATTTCTGCCTTCCCTTTATTTATGTTGTTAATGAAAGAGCCTCATGGACACATTCATTCTGAGACACAGACACCTATTTTTTGAGAAATGAGACTGAGAGCACAGCTCATTTTGTTGGGGTAACTCATCAGTGAAGACAATCACACTTGTGATCGAACCTCTGGGCTGCTTGCAGCCTTCCTCTGCAGGCTTTACTGGGAGGGAGGGAAAGCTGTGTGAGAACATTAATTAATGCAAGAGCCTGTGCATAACTCACTGTCTGGGGAGGGAACCAGGTGTAACCAGAAGGTGCTGAGACAGATGAGCATGCACTGCAGATTTAACCAGCATATATACACTATCTGTAGTACATACCATACGGTTAGTGGCCTTTTGTTGAGGTCTTTCAGTCACAAAGTGGCCAAGTTAGATAGTTTCTATTCCCATACCAGTGTGCCGCATCAGCCATGCTAGTGGGAGGGCACAGGGGGACAGGCTGAACCCCCTGAAACCCAGCCCTTCCCCATACTAGGTAAATCCTTGCTTGCATCCTTCTTTTGCCCCATGAGCATTACCTTTGCCTTGCTTCATCACTGTGATCCTGATGTAAACCTCCATCTCTGCTGTGTAATGGGAAAATCAAAGTCTACAGTGCCTGCAAAGGGCTTTGAGTTTTGCAGTGCTAAGCCTTATAAAGGCTCTTGGTAACAGCATAGGGAAAGCTGTAGCTGTGAATCCAAAAAGCCAGTAAGCCCATTTTCTTAAAAAAATATGAAGAAGAAAAATTATATGGGGACATTCCTCAAATCTTTTCCCTTACATCTCCTAAAAACAACGAGAAATTCTGCTAAGAAATGCATGTGTCAAAAATGTACATGGAAAATAAATCACTGCTTAGTATGGATGTGACTGGAGTGGAGGAGTGCTGTCCTTCACTGGAAATCTGAAGATGGTATTCTACCCAACACGCCAAAGCAGGCTTCTATGAACAACCTCTGTCAACAGCATCTACGAGCAGCCCCTTTGAAAAACTGCTGGAAACACACCTGTGATAACAGAACCAGCCACTGAGTGTCATCTTTGCTCCACAAACCCAGCTGAAAAAGTATTTGTATGACAGAAAGGAGAAAGGATGTTTGACCCTTAAGGAGAGCTCAGAGGTAATAACTGTTAGGAGTTAGACAAAATCCTTGTACACTGGAGAGCTTTAATTAACTCACCTGCTTTAATAACACAGTGCTCAGCCACAGTGATCTGCAGTTTCTCTCCGATATAAAGTAGGTGTTTGAACTTAAAGATCACAGCTGGCATCTAGAGAAGGGAAAGACTAAATTTCTTTCTGCCATTGACTCCACTGACAACAACCATGTTAAACCCAGGATGGATTTGACCCAGTGACTCATAGGGCTGAGCTAGTGGGCAGCGAAGCAATGCTTTTATATCTTCCTCTTCATACTTGGTGATTGGCTCTCACAATGCAGCAATTGTTCTGCTTCCTTCCTCATTAATTAATTGCAGTATATAGTTCTCCTGGTTTGGCCTGTGTCTCTCTTGTTTTGCAAGAGATAGCCTGACTCTCATATTTTCCACTGAACATTGGCCAAGGTTTTCTGTCCAGGATCAGATGCTACATCGTTTGAATCAAGACTCTCTACTCAATGTCCATAACTTCCATAATAGACTCAGCCTCCTTCTCAGCTCTTGCTGGATGGGCTTTTGAGGGGCTTCAGGTCTGTTCCCTGCCAGGTCAGAAAATGCTGCCAAGACATCAGGGACCTGCAGCACATTTCATGGCTTGCCAGGAGACAAATTGTGCCAGTTCAAGTTACTCGCAGATTACTTGGGACTCTGAGCAACCTCCCGCATGTCTCGCCCAGGCTCTCTGGTTATAGTTCTACATGGACAAGGCCAAGCACAAAGCCATTTCCAGCTGTTCTGAGATGTTAAAAGTCATTTTCATGTACCATTAGGCTACTGGCACATTTTTGCATTGCTTAGCCACAGGACTCTCAGCACCTTAGTTGTCACTTCCTAAACCCTCTCCTTTATTGTCTCAAGATGAACCTCCTCTTTGTTGCTGTATCAAGAGGTACAGAGGAGCACCACTGCAGTAATCAAAATGTATTTATTGGTTTCTTGTTACTATATATAAGCTGCTAGGAAGTTTGAATCCCTGCTGGGGCCGATCAGGAAATCATTAGACTGAAGTAGAAGAAAATTAAATTCTAGAGGATTCCGTTTTTCTTAAACTGTACCATAAGGATGCAGAAAAATATGAAGATTTATGCAAGAGGAGGGCCCTAGATGCCAGAGGAAATTCTTCCCCCAAAACTTCTGAAGGAAGGAGAAATAGAAGCACGGTAGTTTCTGTGGGTATATTTGCTATTTGTTTGATCTGTGTATCTTTTGTACTGATGTATAAAGAGTTACTGTGTTGAGACAGAAAATGAGCAGTATCTGGTTTCCCCCAGCAGTTTATCCTTGGCTAATTAAAATCATAAACGCAGAATATCCAGTGTGATTGCTATTCTGCCAAGAGGACAAATCTTGCTCAAATCGGAACAATGGCACCTGAAGATATTTGAGTTATGGGGCTTTCATTTCAGCCAACTGGCAACAGACTAATCACAAGAACATATGCCAGATATGTCAGATATATTGGTCTAACCTCATAGGTGCAGCTCTAACCTCAAACTTGAAGGCTGGACTTAATTTCTAGGTCAGCTGTTGACCTGTTGTCTCTCTTTCCATCACCTCAGTAAAAGTGATGAAAAGTCACATGTTTAAGAAGTAAGTAACACTATGACGTGTACTAAAGATTTGAGCATGTCAGATCTGTAGTACAAGTCCTCAGGTCTTAGCTGGGATGAAGGCAGTGACCTTGACCTCTCACATACATGGCAACTTGCTTACCTTTCCAGCCTGTCTTTCCTGAAGAGCCTTTATCCATCCACCGTTGCACTCCAGTTGTCTGAGCTATCCCACCACAGCTCTGTGATCACAATGAGACAGTTTGACAATTTTTTTACTGAAAATTGAGTATTTTTATTGCATAAAGTTAAATGGTCAGGGTTAGCAGCCTTCAAACGCATATTTCCCTGTTCATATCCAAGCTTAATGAATAACCTTAACAAGAAAATCACCTTAAAAGATGAGCTATATTGATGAAATAGAGCAACATGGGAAGGATGAAGAGACAGCAGCTCAGAAAATTAATATTCTTTAATTAAACATTAATAGAGTGGGAAAGATTGTGGTCTAGTGAAATTTAGACCTCATTAAAGCCCGTGGGATCTCAAATGCCCTTTCAGGATAGAATAAAGAGTATAGTAGGAAACAGAAGCAGAGGCAGATTGTTGTCACCTGAGGAGACAGTCCTGTTGTTAGGGCTTGGGAAACAAAAGTGTTTGTCTGTTGTGATGTTCACCAGCAGATGGAGGGGTTTTGTCTTGCTAGGAGAGCTACTTCTGCACGAGGGACCAGCTTGGTTTTTATAAATATTGGATTATGCCAAATAGAGCTATGTGGCTGTTACTATTTTTTCATGTTCTTGGTCAGACAACTGGTGAAACTTCTGCCTAGGCAAAGTTGGTTCCTTGGTATGGTGCTCATCTGTAGACCCTGCCACAATGATTTCTTTTGCCAGTACTGAGGCACTAGAAAGTAGTTCACATGACATGATGTTTTGCAGTTGTCTCATGTTGTTTGTCTTTCTGCTTTATAGCCATGCATCTGTTCTTGTACAAATTGTAATGCACCTCCTTCTCCTTTCTCCTTCTCTCCATATTTTCAATCTATTTTTTAAATAGTGGTAATTGTTAGAGTTTTGTATTAATCACATTTGTGTCAGTTTGTACCCAGGTACCCAAGAAGAATGAGTCCTTTTTGTATGCAGGCAAAGTGGTTCCTTTGCTAGAAATCTTCAACAGAAGAGATCCCCCAGATAGAGAGAGTAAGTGACATATTAGACAATGTGGTGATCACACGTGGTATGTTAACCTTCCTCTGCTTTCCATTTCTCTGTAAAAATCATGTCCCAAGTCCAGGCATGCAGTTCAGAGAAGATCAGCTAATAAGAGAATGTGACACCTTGAAGAAAATGAGTGAAGGATACAAAGTGCTAAAAATGCAAGAGCAGCAAGTAAAGAGTGAAAAGTAAAGAGAGAAGGAGAAGGTTGTGTGCTACCATGACCTGTGTTTTTATTCAAGGTCTCTGGATGTTTTTCACTTCTGATTTTTGCATTTCTCTTAAACCTGGACACAATGCTCAGTGCTATAGGAGGGCAGAGAGTCAACACAATGCAACATGCAGGCCTGCTTCCACTTTGTACATACAGCTTCCTCTCACATCAAGCAATTCTTGAAAGTATTAATCATCTTTAGGAATCCTTCTTTTATAAAGGTTTAGGACCTGCTGAATATAATTAGATCATTTTTTAAGGCAAGACTCAGAGTCATGTCACTGATTCAACAGCTACAAGACAAAACAATCTAGTGTGGAGTTAAACATGGCTTGCCTTTACACCCAAGCTGTTTCCCCAGGAGCATTTTTTCATTATCTCTGATTACTTAGTCATAAAGATTTAAGGAATAAGGACAAAAATCCTGTCTTCTTGGTATGCCTTAAAATTGGTACAGAGCTTGCAATGCCGATATTAATAAAGGGTTGCAACAGTTCAGCTATTAATACATTTTCTCTGACAGAGCTTAGCAGAATATGATGAATTCTGGGTAAACTATGTTATGCTAATCAGCATAAATATAGGAAAGACCTTTTCCCTTCTGAATATAAGAATACTCAAAATGAATATCATAGTTAACATATGCACACAGGAACATAAGATTATATGTATCACTGGCAACATCGTCTTTTAGCTATGAACATATGGTTTGTACAAGGAGAGGCTCTGATTATTAAAGGAAGGGCAGAATACTGGCAGATGAGGTGATGAGAAAGAAGCAAGAGGTGGAGCTTTTTGGATACAGTTCATAGAGACAACCTTGGAGACTTCTTAGATTGAAAACTGACCGTTTCTATACAGTATATAGAACAATGTCCTCAGGTTCTTTTGGGGGAAAAAAAACCCCCAGTGACCCAGCCCCCCATTTATATCAACTAATTCATGTGAACTGCTTTGTTTGTTTTTTTTTTTCTTCTCTCCTAATGAGAGCTATCCTGCAAAGAAAAAGGGGAAAAAACAAACCCAACAGCTATCTTCCCCCCCAATATTCCAAGTATTCTGTTCTATGGAAATGAACTGCCTTGTCTGAAATGTTTCACCCTATTGCTCCCAAGAATATAATAACTTTGTAGGAATAAATGGTTGTGTTGTTCTTTCTTTCTTTTCCTTTAGATGCTGTCTTGAAATAAAAAATGAAGAAACTTCCAAAGTTTTTGTAATCAATTGACAGAATTGGATACTGTGTATGAAATATTTATTTCAGAAAGATAACCGGGACCATGTCACAGCAGGAGCTACAGCAGGATAATGAAGTACAATCATTCTAATTACAAGACTAAAACAAAACAAAATGCAAATGCTTCTGAAATCATACGTAGTACACAGACGTAGTAGATGTTTTCAAAGTGGAGGTCTTTATATCTTTCCCCATGCTTTTATTGTCCCCTTAAGCCAACAAGAAGTTCTCTGCTGTTGTGGAGAGTTTGTCTCAGGTTTATTAATCACACTGATATAAAATGTTTTATCCACCTCAACCAAAAGTAGGGATTTAATGAGCAGTGGGAGTTTTGGATTTGAAGGCCTGCAGAGCATAAGGTTGGGGCAAGGATATCTTACAAAAGTCCAAGGGTCTCCACCATGCACTGCTAAAATTTGCTCCTGTTGACAGTGCACAGAATTTACTGCAGGTTTCAGTGAAACTTTTGTCAGGAATTTGATAGAAAAGTCCATTAGGAATGGTGGAATTATTAGGTGGCCTTTGGTCAGGCCTAATGAAGAGATCTTTCTAGGTACTTGAGGTTGAACTGTAATTTGTGAATGTGCTTATGAGCAATTTTGTATATGAGAGTAACAAGAGGAAGTAGAAACAAATAGACAGCAGAAGTTATTTTCATGTTTTCATTCAGAAACTGCCAGAAAAGTCTGCTTTCTTCATCTCAAGATTAGAAAATGGCATCAGAGACCATATTCAAAGGACTCTGAGCAAAGAATAAGGATACGAGCTGCCCTATCTACCAAAGTTCCCAGAAGTCAAAGCAAAGTTGCCCACTGACTTCGTAGAGTTTCCCAGGGTGTTTTAAGACTGAATGTTTCTATTTGACCTGTATTGTGGTGCTGTATCATAAAAAATTAAGATGATACACCATATCTTCTATTATTCATTATTACTCTGAAGATGCATCAAAAGGAGTGTATTTTCCAAACACAGGATGGTCCGTCTACTGTTACTTATGTTGCAGTAAATTCTCTGAGGGATAGGTTGTACGACTCAGAATCAGTTTGAAATAATACTGTTTCCCTTGGTTCCTGGTAATCACATTGGAGATGCACTTTGCACCACGCTATGCACTGCATGTGTTGTCTTATTCAGATCCATCTTTTGAGCCTCTGCTTTCTTTCAAGTACACAAAACACAGGGATAGGTCAATGAAAGATCAGGCTTTGGAGAGACAGCATTTACAATTGTAGTTTCAGCCTGTGTGTTTGTTTATAATAAAAGGAATATATGTATATATCTCTACACTATACACCTGACTGCTCCAGATTTATCCTTTGTTTTCCAGGTTGAAGGAGGAAGGAAAGAGGAGGCAGAAATGAACCCAACTATTCAGATACAAAATGGTAGAACTTCTTTTTTTATTTGCATTAAATCTCAGATACCTTTATTTACAAAATCCCTCTATCACCTCTTCTTGATCCAATCAGTACAGACTTTTACATTTGATACAATAAAAATATGATAAAGGGAAAAATAATTTCCAAATTGTTGTGTTGATTAAATACCTACTTGTTAACAGAAGTGCAACACCAACAATTTGCAAAAAGTTTTGGCTATTAAGACGGATACCTCAGAGAAGAAGTATTTCTCCTTCTGTCCCAGCAACAGTTTATTGAAGGTCTCTACTTAGAAACATAGATAGTGAATGTCTTGAAGAGAGTTACAGAAGTACATCTACTCCCAATATATTTTGTATAATTTTGATTATCGGAATCCAAGCGTAGCATCTGCAGTGCATGGACACACTTCTATCACCTTTGAGGAGAGAGTCCTGTAGTCCTAAAATTAAGTGGTCTAAGCTGCCTAACAGCCCTTTTGAATTTAATTGCTTAGAAGCACATGAGGTCTTTTTACGTTATAGAGATATTCTGAATATTGTGCTTATTTTTCTTTTACATGTGTTTTCTGTCAATCAGCTAAAGTTAAGATTTCCTCTATCGCACTGGTGCACTGTAAACATTGGTTAAGTGAAGAGCTGGAAGTATTTAATTATTGTGATAATATGAGGCCATTATATCCCATTGATTGTAGGTAGCTGACTCTAGGGAATGCACTGTATAAGCATCTAAAAGTGCTTTCCAGATACTAATTACTGCCACAAGACTATCGTTCCCATTTGAAGGTAGGGAAATTAAGGCATGGATCAGCAAGCATTGGGGCTTTCAAATACAGCAACTCCCAGTCTAGACACTGAAATCCATGCTGAAAATTTCCAACTAATTGCAGCATTTTGCTCTTTCCAAGCTTGCTGGGAAAATGTCGGGGAAATACAGAGGTGTTCAAAAGGTCTGAATGAAACCTCTTGGTTTGGCTAAGTCATCCTTGCCCTTACCTTTGATCAATTCTGTTAGTGCAGAACTTCTGGTGGTTAATACAGCTTGTGCCTAGGTGATTTAAGGGTAAATGTTGGAGACTGGGGGCCAAGCGGCTTGCTCCCTGATGTGCTGTGAGCTACTGGAATGAGATCTGGTAATTCCAGATTCAGCCTCCCAGATTTCCTTCCCTTTCAGCTTTCAGTCTCCAGTAGCAGCAAGACACACTTCTGGTCCAGCACAGCTATGCCGCAGACGGAAATGCCAAAAGGCAACTGAGGTAGCAAGGAGGAATGTGGGCTTCTCTCCAACGTGCACAAATATGTAACGTCTCGCTAATGCATTTAAATGAATGTTCTTGTAGTTTCCTGGTAAGAACAAAAATATCTTGTGGTGCAGACGCTTTCCCTTTTAGTGAACGATGATGCCTCCAAAGAATGAGGTCTTGACAGTCTGAAAGAATTAAGTCTCTTTTCAAGCAGAAAGGTCAGCTACAGGGGAAGGAGATGCAATGAGAATACCTTCAAGCTGCTCTGTCACTTACCTCCATGGTGAATTGCTGGGAGCTCTTTCTCCAAGGATGAATATATTTAGACTTTAATTGATAGATCATTCTTTTAAGGGCAGATTGATTGGGCCAAGGTATGAGCAGACCAGCTGTAATTTGGCCGGAAGGTAGATAGTGATCTGTCAGAATGGATCCTCATCTGCAACTCTTCCCTTTAGCTTGTTTTCCTGTAGTAAATCTGCCTTTGTTCACTAACTGGTCTCTGTGCTGAACTCTGCTACATTCAGAAGTGCCAGCAAGAACAAGGAACAAGAAAATGCCCAGGAAGACCTTTCAACAAATTTAAATCTCTTAAAGTGGTGGGATTCAAACATAGGCTACAAAGTTCTGCTGAACTGGAGGGTGCAGCACGCTCCTCTGCAAGCAATAACAAAGCCTTGGGATGGGCTCTGGTCCTTACACTGTCCAAAGCCTCTGCCCTGCAAGGAGCTGTAATTTCCAAGACCTTGCATTGTGGCATTAAAAGAAAGTAGTCCTTTCCAGAGCAACCTGAAAGCATGTTTATTCCCCCAAATGGGCAGAAACCTATTATTTTTTTTAACCTGGGGTGGGGTTTTTTTTCTGTTTGGTTGGGTTTTTGGGGTTTGTTTTTTTGTTTTTTTGTTTTTTTTTTTTCTCCAGACATGAAATTGGAAAAGTAGGTTTGCAGCACTCTTCTGAAACTAGAGAGGTGCCTGACCCCTGCTCCAGGGAAGTGTCCCCACTGGGATCACACATCTGGGATGGTAAATCCCCATGGCAGAAAAACAGAGGCCATCAGATCCCCCAGGCTCTCAACTTGACTTGCAACCAAAAAAAGGACATCTTTTACCTTCATAGAGCAGTGACCAGCTTAGGCAGCCAAAAGCTATGGCTACAGCAAGAAGTAATTTCCCTGTAGGTAGAATTTAGCTTCCTTGTACACTATAGAGGAAACCACTGCACCCTGAACTCTAGCTGCTGGAGCAACATCCCGCAGTCATCAGCAATCTTTGATAGATGGGGCTTTGGGCGTCTGGAGCTGTTAAGATGGTACAACTACACTGATGGATTACATTACAAACACAGGGAGAAACACATGCCACATTGGAAAGGAAGAAAAACTGGGTCCTGGTTTCTGTTGGGTTGCTGAATGCAGAGCAATGCTGTAAAAAACCTCATGCAAATTCAACTCCATTAAAGAACCTCATGCAACTTCAACAGTACTGCAGGCAATCTCAAGGCTTGGAAAGAACAGTGGGAGCAATTTGTTTCTGTCTATTCAAAATGTTTCATTTTGTAGTTGGCCAACTTTCTAATTTTATTACTTCTTGTTTGAACCTAGAGGTGAAATGGTAAAACACACACTTCAAAGAAATCTTAAAATGAGAAATTTTGACTCTGTCTAAACTTCTGCAAAATGGGTAAAAACCCCTCCACTCAATTTTATCCTTGTCATCATTTTCTTGTTAATATATTTGGAGTCTGACCAAAAAAATGTTTCCCCTCAGCTCAACTTGAACTTCATCGTGACCTCAGGAGACAGAATCCATTCATCTCATGATGCTTTTGCTCTTATAGCTTTCTAGAAATGTCCACCAAAGAGTTCAGCATCAAGGTTTGTAAGGAACCTGGATATCATAAATGATCTTTTGCCTAACACAGAGGATCATGTTTGGGTGCTCTTCAGTTTGGCTTCAGCATCCTACAAACCAATCTCCAGCCACAGTCAAAGCCATAACATCTGCTGCTGCGAAAATGAGATGAGACAGCTAGATGAACAGACAAGGATGCAAGGAAAAAAGATTTTGTTTTTCATCAAAAAGCCAGAGAATTAAACTGATGTTTAGCTTGGGAGCCCAGGAGGTTATGACAGCTTCTTTAAAAGGTTAAACTTTACAACACTGACTGCGATTTCAGGCTGTCTGAAGATTCAGACAGACATGAGGATATGTAGCTTTGCTACTGAACCACAGTCAAGAAAGCATCAAATCTTCCCAATTTACAGGGTCCACAGATCAGCAAACAGACATTTGACTGACTGGAAAGAGTCTGTTTGGTCCCTGCCACTCAGTGATGCTGCCCTGGCCAGCCATGCATGTCCTCAGTGTTCACCCCAAGGAGAAAGCAGTGTCCTGGTTTAAACGTCCCTGAAACTCTGAACGTGAGGAGCTGCTCAGACATTGAAATTGAATTATTGCTTGCTCAGCCTTTTGACAACTTTTAACCAAACTTAACTATTTTATTGGTTTTATTTTTTAAACTGAAAAAAATTCAGCCTTTAAACTATTTCTAGTGAGCAAAAAATTATTTGCCTTCTCCTAGAACTTATTTCCAAGAAAGAATAATGATTAAAAAACCAGCTGAACTTATCACATTGATTAAAAAAAAAAAATATCTTTTTTAATGAGTTCATACCATTAAAAGAAAACTCTGAGTATTTAACTTACTGATGAAGTATTTCCATGGATTTATGTTCCTAGCAAAGTTTTCAGGTGTCAGACCACTATTCTCGTATCTGGGATGTGTCCACTCCTCAACAAGCCTTGAACAAAATTGCTGATGAAATAAATGACAGTAACTTTGGGGGCTGAAAGGAACCATCTGGTGAAGATGAGACAACAGATGTGGTTTCACTGTCAGTACCTCAATCCACATACTTAAGAACTGCACTGCTATACACCTCCTTTTTCACCTGCTTATTAATAATGTAGCATTTCTGTTCCTGCAGTGCTGAGGGTTCCCATTCATCACACCAGGCCCTGTGTAGTCTCAAAGCATTAAAGCTCTAATACTCCACTGAACTCTGTGCACTCACCTTGGAAGAAAATGAAGCACAGGGCCAAGTCCTAAGGAACAAGACAAGCAACTGCTACTGAATAGGATGCAGAGTGATATTGATCACAGCCACACAGGGAATAAGTAATAGTAGGAAGAGAAAGAAAGAACTTTTAGGTGCTACACCTATGTATCCATTGCCAAATCAAGTCTCTTCCTGAACAGTTTAGAACAAGCCTTACTCCTTCTTGCTGTGTCTTCTAGACACAGTCTCCAGCCATGGTTCCTTTCAATATTCCATTCTGATATCAAGCTAAGCAACAATATGATGTAAGGAGCACATCCATATTGTCTCTGTACACACATTTGCATGTTCCAGCAAGTCACAGTTGCAAAGGGCTGCTCCAAAGCAGGGCCTTGCAACCTTGTTCTTATGGCTACTTCCTAATCAGTTCTTTTTAAGAACAGCAAAGTTATTGATAGTAGAAATAGGGGGCTTTAATGGTGAAGGTTCCCACATAATTCAAGGTGGCAGCTGTGCACATTTCCTGTCCAGGAAATAAATATTCCATTTGGCAGATTCCTGGTGCATCCCTGACATGGTTTAACCAGGAAGGGTCACTGCCCGCCCCACCCCCAACCCTCCGGTGGTATGGGGAGGAGAAAATATAAATGAAAGGGGCTCAGGGGTTGCGACACGAGCAGTTTACTGGAATAGTAAAGGAGGAACAACATCAAACAACAACAACAGTGCTAATGATAGAATGTACAATGTAAAAATGAAACAGCTTACCGCAGGACCAACTCATGTACTACGGTACCCACCAGCCCCCTCCTCCTGGAACTTCCCTTTTTAAATACTGAGCATGATGTCACATGGTATGGAATATCATCATGTGGTACGGAATGTCCTCACGTGGTATGGAATGTCCTCACGTGGTATGGAATGCCCTCACTGGTATGGAACACCTGCCCTGGCCACCCAGGCCAGCTGTCCTTGCTGATCCTAACCAAACCCAGGACAATCCCGTATCCACTAAGCTACAAGAATCACACTATAACTGGGAGCTGCAACGAGAGTACAGCTACGCCACAGTTTCTTGCCTGAAGTTGACTTTGGTACTGTGCAGGTCGATCAATATTTATCTTTGTGCAATAAAGTACAGTTTTTTACAATCAATGATAATCCATTTCTCCTACTGAAAACTGTCACTTGCAAATTATGAAATACAAAGGGAACATTTGAGAACTACAGAAACCATAGATTTGGGAGCATCATTCAAGGGTATGTGTGTAATAGGGTGGGTCTGTTCAGCTACAAACTAGGTAGAGAAAAAAATTGTGAGATCCTGCCTGGCATTGTGCAGCTCACTGTTGTTTTTAGCATGAAGAGACTGCATGGGCAGGAAAGCTGTGTCTGTCTGTGCAGAAGAATGTCTGCACTAAGGGAAGCCACCTGAAAACTGAGATATGTATGTGGCGTGGACTTGAAGGCTTTTGCTGGTCATTCAGAGCTGCAGTGTTCAGAAAGCCCTCAAGGAGCTGCTTATCAGAGACTGCTGCTGATGAGAAGGGAAAGTTAGCAATGGGTTTTGTGTCATGTTAAAGACAACTGGCAAGGAAAAGGGGGCTGGAAATAGATTTTCACTTTTACATTTGTGAAGACAGAAGCTATCCTAACA
>NW_010318269.1:0-6565 GCF_000700745.2 Antrostomus carolinensis
CTATGATATGATTCTAAAAACTTGGGCACTACTTTCTTGAGTGCAGGGTACCAACCTTTCATTAGCAAGGCCTGCCAACTACCAAAGATTCAGAATGGCATACACCAGAATGCTGTCCCACAGAAAACATCCTCACACAGCTACGCTCATTAGTTGGAGAAGGATGTTGTGCAGCACACGACCCAACCATGCTGGCAACAGCTGTCTACGCGTGCGGTACTCCCCAGAACATCTTGGCCTCCTTGAAGCACACATAAGCCATGAAATTTACCCCTCTCAAACAGAAAAGGGCAACAGAAAAAGGTAATTAGCTACTCATTTAAAATCTCAGAGTCAATGCCAAAATTACCACTACCAGCTAACAAGCTTCCTCAGATAACAGGCTGCAGAAATGAGATTCAGCCAAACACAGGACAAATCCTCACAGGTTTTATTACAGCAGTGCACCAATGCAAAGCCTTCATCGCTGTCAGACTCCAGGAATTACCCAAGGATGTTTCTGATGGTTTGAAGTTATTAATTGTGCAGCGAGTAGGAAGTACCTTTGGCCTGTGGTAACTGCTCTTCCTATGCGCTTTAGCAAACATCATTTATGTGCAACGTCAATAAAGCACCAATTTACTTCCTTCCCATACATATTACCTTTCTGTTCACAAAGCTGCAGCATCAAAGACAGCAATTCCGTTTTCATACACAAAATTTCTTGCACATTTATCACAAGACAGTTTTTAGTCATTCAATAAAATTAATTACAGAAGTGATATTTAACACCTTAACTTAAAGCCCGACTATGCTTTGGAGAGGCTGGCTTTAAGCACAGAAGCAAAGGCTCCTCAAAGGAGTTCAGCACTCACATCCACGAACCACACTGGTTACCCGAGCTTTACCACATGCTGCACTTACCTGTGAAGAATTCCTGCTCGATGAATGCAGCTCACAGCTGATGCAATTTGAAAGAGATACCAAACCACCATCTGCAAAGGTAGGAATAAAAGCTGTATGTGAGGTGCAAAAGCCCATACATCCCTGTCACACAGAGACACAGCAAGAGGCCCTGACCCTACCAGTTAGACGCTCTTTCGGGAGTACCAAAATTTAGAATTTCCTGTTTTGGAAATCTCTGATGAGATATTCCAAAAGGTAGATTGTTCCAGTGCTGTTCATAGTGTCTGTTCTGACAAACATCACAGAATTCAATGAGTGAAAAGACTTAGGAATGACAGCTAATGAATGCCTGGGAAGGATCTACAGATGGGCTCTCTGGAATACAAACTGTGACCATTTCATATTCACCATGAGCTGGAAGGCCTTAGAGGTCATTATATAAGATAAATACATGTAATCATTAACCACCTCACTGTGAGGTGGAAGCAGATAGCAGAAAATAAACTTTAAAAAAAAGAAAGAAAAAGGAACAAGAAAAAAAATCTGTGGTGAGACAGATTCAAGGTAATTACTCAGAGAAGAACCTACAAAATCATTAAGAAGAGAGAGAAATTGAGTACCAACCAGGAAGAAACACATGAAGATGTTTTAAAGTTAAACGTTAGCCAAGACAATAAGGTGACCAAAGTCAGTTGAGCACTCTCTTTCATTATTCCTTCCTTGGAAGTTTATACTGCTTACAGAGAGCCAAAAAGGAAAACAAAAAGTTTCTAATAGTCCATAAACGCTTGCAATATTCAACAGGAGAGGAAGGATGTCAGTCCCCAGATCTACACAGAAATTCCCCACCAGCACTATGGAAAAAATGTTGTATAAATATTCAGATAACCAGACAGATCTGCAAAACATTAGGCCAGCCCCACTGCTCCCTCAAATCAGTCCATATTACCTCTTCTTCAAATAACTTGTCTTTCTGACGCAGAATCTTATCGTAGAGGTTCCCTCCTGTAATTGTAAGTGAAAGAGACAGAGAGGTGCATCTTAGTCAATGACAGCAGTTACTCTGCTCAGGTACTGCTGGGCATGCTCAAATCCCTTCAGAGATCTGATCCATCACTACAACTTTCCCTCAGCACTCTTCACTTAAACTGGTCAGGCACTCACAAAATTATGTTCTTCTTCCATCTAAGAACTTCCCTGGCTTATCTAAGCTTAAGCAGAGATGATTGTTTCTTAACACCACCATTTAATACCCTCTGAAAAGTGAATCAGTAAAATACTACTACTTTTTTACCTGTAAGAGCTTCTTGGGATATGTAAACATTTATAACCTGTACACCAAATCACAGGAGTTTGTCCTGCTCAGTATTATACATAAATAAATAATACATTTTAAAAAAAAAAAAAAGAGAAAAAAGCTATTTTAAGTTCCAAAGAGTCCCTGAAAGCACAAGTTACTGCCTTTCCGCACTTACTGCCCAGCTCTGACCTGCCTCTCTCCTTCATCTGCCCTGACAAATTTATTAGTGCAGAATTCAGAAAGCATTAACAACAGCAGCACCACCAACAGAAGCCTGAAATCAGCAGACTCTTCAGGGCATCTCACAATTTCAAGAGAGCAGACTGAAAATCAAGGAGAGCTAAAAGAAATGATGCTGAGGGCTGCAAGCAGTGAGACTCTGCCGGATTAGCATCCTACTGGTAAATCCCAAATCTCTCATCACATCCTGTTGCTCTTCCATTTCCCAATTATCATATATTATGTCCTAATAGTAACAGAACACCAGGAGGCCCTTTCCCATTCCCAGAGGTATGGTCAAGACAGCTTTCTGCACTACAATGTCCAAAGCAGGTCACAATGGCTCCTTTGCCTCCTTGAGGGGCTTATTTCAGACCTCTGTGATACCAAGATTTTTCTGATATTCTAATTAAAATCCCCTTTGCTTAATTTCTTCTCATTCAGCCTTGCTATAACCTCCCAACATTTATTTTTTCTGCCTTATGTTCCCATTTAGAAATTATCTACAAATCACTCTTCACATTCACAATTTAACTAAAGTATTCACTTCTGCCTCTTCTTTTGAGCCTCTTTCCTAGCGATTCAGACTGCACAGGCTTTCAGTGAATTCTGTTCCTCATCTCTGATTTTTTGCCATCTTCACTGCAGCTTTTCTGAACCAAAGAGCAGCACGATAGGTACTACACCAAAATCCTACACAAGGAGACAAATTAGTTCTTGAGTCAGATAACCAGTATCTCTGTGCACACATACTAAAAAGAAAAACAAATTACTTTCTTCTTTGTTTCATCTAATCACAGTTAACCTTCTGACACTCTGTTCTCTCTTCAATAAATGTATTTTATAGGATTTTTCTTCCCAAATTGATTTCAGATGTATTCACTGATGCTATCCCATGATAAATCCAAGTCTTATGGATATAAATACAGACCTACAGGCAAATAAATCAATAACTTGGCTTCCTGCCCTGTAAAATGAGGACAATATTTACTCAGATTTGAAAGTCTTTCCTAGATCTCCAGAAAAGATATGCCAACTCAACAGTAAAAATGTTGGATTCTGAGGACTGTCTGACAGTGACTAGTCCAGCCTTACTTTAAAAATTACTCACAAGTTAACTTGGACATGTACACTGAAAAAAAAGCCACAGAAACAATTACTAACACATTGACAAAACTAATATCCTTAAGTCTAAATGAGTTTCCCTCTTTCTCATGTCCCTAGTTATGTACCACTCAGACACATTCAGGCAACACAGGCTATATATACACTCACCTCTTGGTTATTGTCTCAAGGTAAAACAAATAATTTAGAGAAATTAACAAACAAGTACAGACATCAGTACTATGCAGCTTCTCTCTGTGCCCTCCAATGAATTTATAATGGCCCCAAGCATCCAGTCTTTTTGGGGCAGCTAAATAACTCAGACACAGAGTGCTCCTAAAAGAAATGGTGCATCAAAGAGCTAACATTCCCCTACTCTTGCACTGGATTCCACCCTGCATAAGAACAAAAAGCAGAGAAGCAAAACCAGCTCTGGCCAACCTGCCAATCAAGGTGTTTGACACCCTTCAGAAATACTTTGCACAACTCTGCTGGCCTCCCCAACCTGTCCCAGTGAAAGCAATCTGTCTAAGACAATAACCACATGATAATAGCCTTTTCCATCAAAAAAGTTTCCGCTGCTAAGCCAAGGCTTAATGTAACACCCAAACACAAGCAGGGTACCTAGTCAGGGAGCTGTCCCACTCATCCAAGGAGGAACCACATTGCAGTGCTAGGCAGGCGTCCTGTTCCAGCAGTATTAGCTGTGTGTGATCTCCTCTTCCAGCTGGCTACAAGCAGCTGCAGCTTAGACCCTCATATCAAATCCCAGCTGGGACTGTTTCCCCTGCAAACTCCAAACAAAACCATCTGATCTACTCTTGGCTGGAACTGTAAAGTTTTCTCCACCATGAGAAGAACTGGATTTTTTTTTTTAATAGTAAACATAGAAGCTGATAGCACAAGGCAGGAAAAAGTCCTGATTGCAGTGTGCCAGTATATTTTTAAGCTTTCATTTACAATTGCCAAATGGAGGGGTTTATTTAAGTGACACTACCGAAAAACAGCCCCAGTCTGTACTGGCAGAGTGACCTGAATATCCTCCAGGTCTTTTCCCATTGTCCTCCTAAAAGAACTCAGCAAGGTACATTAAAAATGTACATTACCAATAACCCCCTTCTTCCACTGCACCAGCTGTTCAGAAGACTCAAGAAAATATCTACTGCCTGAACTGCCTGCACTAACTGCTGGGGTTTTTTCTTTGGTACCTGAGACATAAATCAATCAGAAGGGTTCTCAACCTCTTCTTCAGGAGCTATGCAGCAGAATTCACCTCTCTCCTCTGCTCCCCAGAGGATGCCCCAGGAATACTCCCTGCGGGTTCTGCAGAACGGTGACTCAGCAACACGGCAGACACCTGTTTGTAAGTGGGAGCAGGGATCTCACCGTTACAGTACTCCAGCTCGATCAGCAGCGTGGTGTTATCCATGAAGTGATTGTAGTACGCGATGATGTTCTCATGCTGCAACAGGGCCAGGATAACGATTTCATTCAAAGCGTCACGGCGCTCCTTTTCTGACAGCCGAGTCAGGTCCACCTCCTTCCACACTACAAGTGAGTCATCCTGAAACACAAAAACATCTTATAATTAAAAACTATCAAACACTACTGCAAAGAGAACAGTATCTGCCTTTACATCAGGAAATTAGGATTTTGGGAAAGGTAAAAAGAACTTCCTGCCTCCTACAGATTTCAGACAAAGATTCTCCACAACACTAAGTTTTGAGGTTTTCTGTTTGTCGCTAGGAATAGTGATGGCCTGAAGCCATCTTTCTAGCTGGCCAGCACTTCTTTTGAAAAGAACACAAACCAAAAAAATCAGTGGTGGAGTCCCCATCCCTGGGGGGATTGAAGAGTCATGTAGACATAGTGCTGAGGGACATGGGTTAGTCGGGGACTTGTCAGTGTTAGGTTAATGATTGGACTCAATGATCTTAAAGGGCTTTTCTAATCGAGGCCATTCTGGGATTCTATTTATTCCTGCCTGAACTAGACCCTCAGGTCTGAGAGTGTGCACTGGAGATAGTAGGTGGTGATGGTCCAGGCTTTAATGGCACCAAACATGCTCGACGTTGCACCTCAACGCGTTGTGAACGGCACCTCGGGAAGATAAATCCTGGGCTTTTGTAGTGTGAGTACTAAAAAGATGGGGGAAAACCTGATCCCCATGTCCCAGCAGCTCTAACAGGTTGTCCCCATTCAGGGCTTTGCCCGGCCACATCCTCCAGCCCCAAGGCATGGGGTGATTTAGGGGAGAAGGGATTTAGATCCGATGTGCATCCCAGCACTGGGACAGGCTGCCCAGAGAGGTTGTGGAGTCTCCATCTCTGGAGATGTTCAAAGCCTGCCTGGATGCTTTCCTGTGCAACCTGCTGTAGCGAACCTGCTTTGGCAGGGGGGTTGGACTGGATGATCTCCTGAGGTCCCTTCCAACCCCCACAATTCTGTGATACTACAAAGTTTCCAGGGAAAGACACAGGGTTTGTTTGGTTTCAGTAAAGACTAAACATAATCCCGTTCAATAAAGGGAAAGCGGTGTATTTCCAATCCCATAACTGTAGGACATTGTACAAGACCATAAGCCATTACAAATACCCAGGTATTCCTAAAAAACAAAACAAAACAAAAAATCAAGGAAATCAGAACAAATTTAGTTTGCCTCCAAGTTATCAGACATGCTATGAGTGATCTGTTAAGTGAACAGTGCTCACTTACAACTGCTGGAGCTGTGATGGGGGCCTTCCCCCAGAAAAAACCTGAATAACTTCCCTCGGGAACCAAGCCAAGCGCTAAAAAGCACAGCTACGATCGAACTGGATGTGATCAAAGGACTGGGGAGCAACAGGAGGATCGGCTTTTCAGCCAGTTTCCCCCGAATATACTGAAAAGCTGGTCTTGTGAGAGAGCCGCCTGCACGAGATGCCCCCATGTCCTCTCCCACTGGAATAAAACATGGAAAAATGAGGAACCCATTAGTGTCACAAGAGTCCCCACATCTCCCTGTGAAACTTCACGGTGCCCAAACGTGCGAAACCCAAACGCTGCGTCCCTCGCAGC
>NW_010318270.1:0-12275 GCF_000700745.2 Antrostomus carolinensis
TCTGGAATCCAGCCAGGGTCAACCCACCACAGTAAGCCAACCTTAAATGCTTTAATGAACACTGAATCTAAGAAGGCCACAAATCTACTTCAATTTGGTAACAGATCTGAAGAAAAAGGTTTGCTTTGTTTGACTAATAAATGGGGTTCAATGATCCACTCTAGATGCAGGAAACTGGCATGAAGTTGCACAGCAGAAATGTGATACAACGAGAGCACTGTTGTTTTGAAAGATCAATGATGAGAGGAGGTTATGGCAGAATTTCAGCAGTTTAATTAGTTATGTTAGTAGTATATACCAAGAGCTTGTGTCAGATAAAGAATGGGTGTTCTTTTCAAATGAATCATCTATTAATCACCTGGAAGGAGTAAACAGCACATTAATTAAATTTGTAGATGATTCCACAATGGGAGGTTCTGCAACAACTAATAAAGAGGTAAGACAAAAAGCCTGTAGTGGTTGAAAATAAAAATTGGCAGTCAGTAGTGAAGTAGGTTCTACCTAGAAAAATAAAAGTGAAAGCATTTAAGATAAATAAATTAAAAAAAAATCAACAGGAATACTGTTGAACAGTTAATAGGTGTAATGTGAATGTGTAAGTGTTGAAGCAAGGAAAAAAAATCTGTTTAATTCCATAAGGTAAAGGGCATTGTAAACCTGAAACCCCTTCTACAGAAACATGGTGCAGTCACTGCACGCTGTGTGTTGGTCTGGACACTTCCACACTAAAAACCTGAACTGAAAGGAAAAAAGCTTGGATCAGTGAAAATCAAGAAAAAACATGATTTTATCTAAAAACTTTATGGTATTAGCATCAAGAAAGCTGAGGTTATATCTAAGGGTCTGAAATGAAAAGCAGCCCTTGTTCCATTTGCAATTTTGTCGCTACCAAATTGTGTGACCTCAGGAAAGTCAGATTGCCTTTATGTGCCTCGGTTTCCTCATCATCTTTATAGGTAAATGTATATTATAAGAGTATATTCTTAGTTCAGAGAGAAGTTGCAAGAATTTAATTAACCAATCTTGATTTAAATTATTAAAAATATTTAAGAGAAAATATAAATAGCAGAATGATAATACATGGACTGAAAACCAAAATATGTCTGGGATACTTTCACATACAGAAGAACTGTCAAGATCTGGACAGGTTAAACTGCTTGAAAGAATGAGTTAGCATCATTGTGGTTCAAAGGTTTAGGGATATGTGATTTATATTCTCATTTAACACCTATGATTTCCATCTTTGTCATTCTGGGACAATGATCCTTTGCATATTCATCCCCCTGTGAATAATATGTGTGAAGTCTTTCTATGTGGCTGGAGAAAATTATGTATTTGGTTCAAATATGACAATGCAGGAGGACTCTGAAAAACCTGACTACAGATTTTCTGTCCAGCAGTGTCTTGAGTCTAATTTCAGAAATATTTGAAACAGATGCAGATTTGAAAACAAGCCCTGTCATTTGGAGAATGAATATGCAATTCAGAATTCTATTTTTTGGTAGTGGATGGGGTAGGGGATATTATTTTTCAGAGCATGTTAATTTATCTACTGAATTCTAATTGCTAAATCTGTTTTCAGCCTTTCTTCATATCTTACCTAAGAAGAGATGTCAACATTAACAGGAAAGCCTGACAATCTGTAAGCATGTTCTATGTTAAACAGATAAAATACAACAGATAGGTTGACATCAACATCAGAAAAATTTCTTCATACTAACTATCTGTGTGACTAGTATCAGAATCATGCCTTCACAAGGAATGTGGCCTTAGGAGTGCTCTATTCTCTAGGCATTTCTCTATAATTAAGTTGCAAACATAGAGAAATGAGGCTTATTTGGAAGATAACTTCCCTCCAAGAAAGAACAGCATAGTAATGTATAGATAGTAGAGATTCAGGGATAGAAAAGCTGTCATCCACTTTTATTATTTATCGAACAAATAACACTATCATTTTATTAGAAAATGTGGGCTGTTTCCATTGTACATCTGTTTCCACAGTACATCTAGGCAAAACCTAGATCTATTTCCTGAAGACACTTTGGGTCAATGCCCCAGCACTATATAAATGTGATACTCCATTAACTCACACATGTTTTGCAAACAGAGGCTGAGAAGAAACCTTTTAGCTGTTGCAGAACTTGCTGCACTTGTTTGTAGATGGCTATTAGTGAATTTGATAGTGTGCTGTTTCGCTGGGTAGTCTAATAAAATCTTTTAAATAGACTAAGTGGTAAAGGACTGGTGGGAGCAGGGTACAGCCCTTTCCTGGGACTTTGAAATCTGCATTGGCACTTTGATGTTTTTATGTCACAGCTGAACATAAGCAGCCAGCCAAGCACTAGGGTATCGATTTTCTCCTTCTCAAAATTTCCACCTCCTAATTTTGCAGTTCTCTTGACAGTATTTTGTTCTGATATTCAAGAGTTACTTGCCATACTACATAGCCAGACCACTGATTTTTCACCTCTCTCTATCTTTTTCTATCCCTTCATCCCCTTTCTTTTATCTGAAGAAACCACTACACATTTTTTTCTGATGTAACAAGCTAAACCAGTTTAGTTGGTTTAAAGATGGTTGATGGTATGCATGACCATCACAGTAAGGTGACCTTCTGGTGGATCCTAAACTTTGACATCGAAAATTCTTGAACAATACAAGTTTAACTATAATCAGTCTAAATATATTCATCATATTAATGAAGAAAATTTCAAGTGAGAAGAATATGTAAGGTCGGAGTAGCAAAAGGAGATTTTATAAAAGAAAGAAGGAAAGGATCTGCACTGAGGAAGATTGAGGTCCTGTATACAAGTTGTATGCAAGGAAAACAAAGGTCACTCATTCAAATAAAAGTAACTTCAAGCAGTATCTTTTAAATCTTTGCAAGCAGAAGTAATTTTAATTTTTCCTTTTTCATTGGCAATTTATTATTTTAAATTCTTTTAAATATTATTATATTAAAAATGCACTTGTTACAAAGATGCCTTCTTTTGTCCTTTTATCTGTACATTCTATAGCCATCAGACAATTATCTTGCTATCAGTATGTCTAGCAGTGGTGCAACACTTAAAAAGCAAAATCGATATTCATCTCCTTACACAAATTAAAAAAAAAAAAAAAAAAAGAAAGACATTTTCTGTGAGGCACAAGCAAAAATACTGAGCAAGCAACAAACAAGAAATAACACATGGCAACAGTATTAACTTTTTAATTTCACACAGGCATGAACAGCACCACAAAAATTCACAAGAGGTATTATCACCTGAGTCTCAGTTTTAGAGCTACCAATAGAGTGTCCAGGGACACCTTTTTTTACACACCTATAGCGTTGCATTAGGGATGCAAACATCACCCCTTTAAATGGTCACTGGGTCTGTGCTTTTCTCCCCCTAATGCTATATTTGTTTTTATTCCAGAGATTACATAAAAAGCCTCTCACATCACTGCTAGTATTAACTTAAATATGGACTATAGTTTTCCTGGATATGCTTAACATAGTAAAAATAGACAAATACAATATAGATTATTGATAAGGGCATTGCCAGTCTGCATAGTAACACATTTTTTATTTAGGGAATTTTTAAAAACCAGCATTAGAGAAGCAAATTAAAGACACTAAAACATTTAGAAAAGTTAGTCATACCAGGAAACTGCTATTTTACGGGGTGCTAAGATTGTTTCCTTTTAAGCTATGCATTTGAAGGACTAATTACAGACACTCCTTGCATTCTGAAGTCTCTTTTGAGTTGAAGAGGAAAAGCAGGTGCCAGGAGGAGGGTAGATTTACATAATACTCAACAACAACATAAACATGGCACTGGTAAACAAGCCTCAGGTAACAGCCCCCTTCTCCTGCTCATACCTTTAGATGGTTGACCAGATCCTTCAGCCTTTAATGAATAAATGCATTGGCTGCAATGGCAATAAAGCCCTCAGGATTGCATAGTGAGATACCCTTGCTGAGGTGACCTTCCTTGGGCCACCAGGTTTCAATGCTTAACCATCCCTTCATGGGACTAAGGCCACCAAAAAAATATAGTCAGCTCTCATCTGTCCTTTTTTTTTTGCCTCTAATCTTTCCTTCCTCTTCTGCTCTGCTCTTCTTCCATGCACCTCTTTACAAACAGATGAACAAAATAATTTCCTCCTAGGCACACTGCTAAAACAGTGATAAAGTTTTAGCAAGCAGCCTACTGATGCGTAAGTAGAAAACCAGAACGCGCTAGAGAAACACATCTCTCAGCAATGTAACTACATAAATCACGAGCATAGAACAGGTGAAGGTGAGGATAAGGAGTTTTATTTCAAAGTGCTTTTTTAAAAATTGTGGGCACAACATTGCTTTGGCCTGCTGCGTTTTATTTTATGCATTAGCTGAAAATGCAATCCCCATGCAAACGCCTGGCATTAAGCCTGCATATATTTATGTCCAGCATAGTCTTACCCTTGGGCTAAGAACTGAACATGGATTTTTCTAGTTTTAGGTAGTGTCATGGATTTCAGTGCATATGAAAGAAAGCAGTTCAAAAAAACCAGTCACATTAAGGAAGAGAATGTAGGAATGTAAGATGCCAGAAAATCCAAATAAATCCCTATGTTTTTAGGCTTTCCTGTGAACAGTTAAGGATGATACTATCCTGGCAAATATAGTACTGTCTCTCTGGCTCTGTTGTTAGAACTGGTCAATTGTATTTATTATTTTATTATATTTTTAATATCAAACATTATGGCATACCTCAACACCCTACTTGGAAAACTGTTACTAGCATGACACCTCTCAATTTCTCCTCCACTGTCTCCAAACTGTTCTCATGCTGCTGTGATTTTTCAGACATGGCACTTCAAGCTCCATGTTGGCACAGAAAAATGCCAAGTGTGGTATAGAGCACACTAAACAACTGGGAAGTAGTTAAGAAGGTTGTTTGATTTAGCAGTATCTTGCCTCCATCTGAAATGTCACCATTCCCATTGATTGCATTGCTAGAAGAGTCTAAAGAAGTAAACTCCAAGGATGATCGGATTCTAAGTTAATGTGGCAAAACTGGACCAAATAGGATGTGACAAGCTAATGAACCGCACTAAACATGAAATTTTCAGTGGTTCAAGTTTCCAGCTAATAGAAACAAAAAAAAAGAATCTTCTCTGCTAGAGATATACAATTTAGATTAGAATGTATATATATTTTTATATATACTTTTACTTAGACTTAAAATCCAATGTGTGAATAAATAAATCATAACTTTTAGGAGCTGAATACCAACATGCTTACAAGTGCACAGTGGCCTGTGAAAATAGCAGATCATGCATGTTTTGGTATAAAAATAGGAAGCTGAATCTCAAAGATAGACTACATATAAGAAAAAGATGGCTTCTGAGTATCACACTAAAAACCAGACTGATTTCACAGATGTATCTCTCCCTACTAGGCAGCAGGTCCCAGCTAGCTGGGTTTGGGTAGATACCAAAAGTGATCCTGAGTTGTCTGAGACTCTGGGATCCACCCCTTGTGGCCTAGAAGCATCTCCAGCTCATGGCCAGTACTGAATCTTCATTAGGCACCAGAGAAGGTGAGACAGGTATCCCTGTAGGTTATTTAATGAGAGCTTAAATTAGTATGTTATTTACTTGTAGGAGTGCCTGAAAAATTATGGAGATACATACAACAGTAGACACTAAAAAACCTTACTTTCCTGGGAGTGTTTGAGATTTTCTTGTAAAGCTGATCAAAGTTTTAACATCAGAAACTTGTAAAAATTAAAAATGTAGTGCTGATGCTTTTCAAAAATTCACAGAACTTCATTATACAATGAAATATATTATTGCAAAAAAGTTTATTTTTTTTCTTCATTTTTAAATGCAAATGTTGTTTTGGTTTTTTTTTACTGAAATTCAAACCAAAACTTGTATATCATTTTGTTGACATGGAATACATATTTCAACTTCAAATCTTGTTTTTTTTTGATGATTGAAACAAAGTGTTTTCTTCAAGCAATTGCTTCCAGTTTTATGAAATTAAAAAACCCAAACAGTCATTATTTGTTTAGTCTTAATTATTAATTTCTCTTAGAAAATAGTGAATTTCCTACTCTGTATTCCTGCACATGCATCCATTTCTTGCTATGCTTTGAAAGCTTGTCATATTTTTCCCCTCTAAAGATTTTACATGCTCCAAAAGCTAGTTCACTTCAAGCAGAGATCACCTTGTCTTCCAGCAGTTACTCCATTGAACTTTCGTATAACAAGTATGTATACATGGATGCATTCCATAAGCTATTCACCCCTATGAAAATGCTTCAATGTGAGAAGAGTGAAAAAGCAGATAATAATAGCATTTATTTCTGCAATTCTAGTACCTGTGTAGTCAAGTTGCTCTTACTGGAGTAAAAATTAAATAACATACCTTATACTCACTCACTGAAGTTAGTATTTAACAGCTACCTCCTGTTGCCTTTTTTTGGTCATAATCTTGCTGAGATTTCATTGACTGAAAATGGCCTACGTTACTGAAATGAGCTGTTTTCACCTTCTTCCTGCTTCACATATGTCCAATGTTTTCACTACAAGTGTAGCTCTTCAACAGCAAGGACAGCCTTTTAGCTGGGTGTTGATGAAATTCCTAAATCAGAAATAGCAAATGGCTTCTGGATGTTCCCACCATACCACAAAAAAGTATCATTTCATAGTAAATAACTTCATCTAGGAATGTTAAATTAATAACTTGCCATATATTAAAAAGTATATATTTCAGGCCTTAAGGTTTGTTGTTGATTTTATTAAAATTCTTGGTGGTGTCCACCATCTGTCTCTACACTAATATGAAGACTGTCTTCCACAAAAGCTGCATCAAGCTACCCATCTAAGATTGCTCCTGTAAGCTGTATACTACCCTTTACATTATTATAGTCATAATAGATAGATCACAGCATAATATTTTTGGTTGTACCTCTCTCTCCCCCTTTTCCAGCTAATCTTCTGCTCTATGCATTGCCCTTACAATATCACTACTTTGATGATAGGTAACTGACCTGCACATTGCTGAAACATTCAGCTGATGTCTCATAGAATCATAGAATCGTAGTGGTTGGAAAAGACCTTTAAGATCATTGAGTCCAACCATTAACCTATCACTACCAATCCCATCTCTAAACCACGTCCCTAAGCATTTCATCTACCCATCTTTTAAATACCACAAGGGATGCTGACTTCCCCACTTCCCTGGGCAGCCTGTTCCAATGCTTGACTACCCTTTCTGTGAAGATTTTTTTCCTAATATATAACCTAAACCTCCACTGCTGCAACTTGTAGCTGTTTCCTCTCATTCTGTCACGTGTTACCCAGAAGAAGAGACCAACACCTACCTCTGTACGACCTCCTTTCAGGTAGTTGTAGAGAGCAATAAGGTCTCCCTCAGACTCCTTTTCACCAGGCTAAACAACCCCAGCTCCCTCAGCTGCTCCTCATAAGACTTGTTCTCCAAGCCCTTCACCAGCTTTGTTGCCCTTCTTTGGACTCACTCCAGTGCCTCGATGTCCCTCTTGTATTGGGGAGCCCAGAAGCAAACACAGTACTCAAGGTGTGGCCTCACCAGCGCTGAACACAAGGGCACAATCCCTTCCCTGATCCTGCTGGCAACACTACTCCTGATACAGGCGAGGATGCTATTGGCCTTCTTGGACACCTGGGCACACTGCTGGCTCGTGTTCAGCTGGTTGTCAACCAACACTCCTAGATCCCTTTCTGCCAGGCAGTTCTCCAGCCACTCCTCCCCACGCCTGTAGCGTTGCATGGGGTTGTTGTGACCCAGGTACAGTACCCAGCAGTTGGCCTCATTGAACTTCATACCATTGGCCTCAGTCCACCCATCCAACCTGTCCAGGTCTCTCTGCAAAGCTTTCCTGCCCTCTGGCAGATCAACACTGCCACCCAACTTGGTATCATCTGCGAACTTACTGTGGGTGCACTCGATGCCCTCATCCAGATCACTGATAAATATATTAAACAGGACTGGTCCCAAAAGTGATCCCTGGGGAATACCACTTGCGACCGGTGATATATCATTTGTGACCTCAGTGATATATCATGCTGAATGCATAAAGCACGCAGGTTACAACTTGAAGAAAATGAAAGAATTTATTTCTGATAAAGCTTGTAAATGGATTTATACATACACCAGAGTAAACTGAGCATGTGATGCATATACAATAAACACATTAAGCAAAACCATTTCAGTAGAAGTTGGAAAAGATGGGAAAGTTGAAAAAAAGTCTCAGTTTATGCAGATATCCCAAGAAGTGGAAAAGTGGGATCTGTATCAGCAATATTCAGAAAAAAAGAATCCATAAAAAATTTATAGAGAATCAGTGAAATTTAGTGTTCCAATATATTTAGGAAAATTGGAACCCTTCAATAATCTAGGTGCCTCTATCTATTGTGCCATGCCTTTTTTTTTAAGTCCTGAGAGATCAGAAACGATACCTCAATGTTTGTGCACAGTACCAACAAGCAAGAAATACTGCAGTATGGATAATCTAGTAGAATTTATATCTCGGTGATCTACTTTTATTTCATCTGTAGCAGTTTGGCCAGCAGCAACTGTGCTAGTTACAGTGCTGCCACATCTAACAACAGTTGGGTTGCAAGCATGGTGTTAGCCTAACTAGCTTGCCTGCACACCACTTGTCATCCCTCACCAGCACCAAGTGAGGCTGCCCACACAGAGACTGACTGCTGCTCCTCTCTACCAGCACCTACAAGCAGCGAGTTTGCACTATGGAAGTCTAGGCAGCACTTATTTTTACCTCTCAGCTATGGGTATAGAATGAGAGTTAATGTATAGGATGCGGGGAAGACTTCAGAAGCAATACCTGTGTGCAACTACTCCTGTCTTCTTCCTGAAGATCTGGTAGCTCTAATTTATATATGCAATTTTCATAGTTACCACTAAGTATAGCACACATGGACCTTAATATGCCTGTGTTTTAAACTATCTCTAAAAGTATTCTTATGGCACATAAGCATATAGTTCCCTTCTCTCCCTAAATGATCTATCTTACTGCTAAAAGTGACATTCCCATGACACTCCTCCTAGAAAAAGAGCCATTTCCTTATTAAAAGGAAAAAAGGGAAAAATTAATTTAAAATAAACGCTAAAAAGTCTTTTAGATAAGCAGAGATACAGGGACAGAGATTCATTAAATCATTTTTCAAATATTCCAGGATCTGTTTCATGATATACTATTTTAAGTTTGCTTTTAATTTCCCAGTTGTTTGGGCACACAGGCAAAAGAATTAAGAAAAGAAGGGCAGCAAAAAGACAACAATGTCTGTATATTATAGTCAAAAGATTAATCTAAAAAATACTATTTCTGCATTTAATAAGGATTGAGGACAACAAATGAGAAATTAAAAGGCTACAGTTCCTATTTTGCAGGGTACTGACCCTATGTAGGGAACCCCTTGTTTTGTAGCTTGGTTGTTATATACAGCCCCTGTTTTTTATTCTTACAACACGGCTTTTTCCTTGCTGTGTGTCAGGTGAGCACCTGCCATCAGAGTAAGAAGCACGTATGGATAACAGAGCCTCTGACAGCCAATTGTCAGAAGACTGATGTCTTTCATCAGTGTTATGGACTTGAGGCTGAGTCCTTTCTTAATCCTATTCTTGTCCATATGCATATGAAGCATCTTTAATCACAGGATTTTTAGTATTTGTAAATCAGTAATTTTATTTATGGGTTATTATTTTTAAGGCTGGGACACTAAGTTCAGAAAACAATTTCCATTTTAAAATATTAAAAACATAGACTATCCAGAGCCTCAGCAAAGATTAAATGTCATTTGAATTCAACAAGATAGTGGTTTTTTTCAAACAACATAAGATAATAACTGACTGCCATAGTGCTTATTTGCCTCAATATTTTTAATGTCTTTACCCCACAAAATACAGAAAAAAACCAGAAGATGACTTTTGCAAAAGAGGCAAATAAAGCACAAAGCCTCAAAAGTGTTTTAGGTGTTCCACTCCTTTATTCTGTTCTTTGGGATGGAATTTATCTGAACAAATGTGTAAGTCCACAGTATAGGCATTTATGTCTGAACAAAATGCCCTCTCTAATCAATATAGAGAAATAAGCACTTCAGGGAGACATTTTTCCTGACCTATTTGAGGTGTGAACTTTAGACCAGCAAGATTTGCACCCATCATCCCCTATTGACTACCAAGGGAACCTACAGGAGTACCCTACACTGTGGACATCCCATCTTCAGCAAGGCAAATTCTGTTTTCTGTTTAACACCAAAAACACTGGATCCCTGCCCTTTCAAAGCTTGTTCAGATCTGGCTGTACTTGGGCAGCATGCTTTCTAATGAGATCCATTTGAGAGTGGGTCATGTCAACCTATTCCAGCACAGGGCAGCAGCTTGTCCTTTGCTTTGCAGTTCATAAACATGATTCAGCTCGTTAGATAACATGTTCCACTGACCAACTGCACTTAGCAAATGAAGCTGTGGAAGAGCAGAGAGCCCAAGCCATTCAAATGCACGAAATGCATTTCCAGCTGCAGGGAGCATGCAGAAGACAATAGTTCCCACAGTGCTGCCTTTAAGTATGGGACCTGACCAGGTTACAGGAATTTGCACCCCTGGCTGGAAACTGTTCTTAGTACTGGGCCAAGCCTTGCTTTCCAAGTTTTGTAGGCTTGCCATCTCTCACTTTCTTGGTTAATTAAAAAAAACCCAAACAAACAAAAAACTACCCCACAACCAAAAAACCCTATTTATTTTGATCTAATGCAATTCACAAAGTTTGGCATAATATGTGAAACCGATAGTAATTTCAGCACAAATCTTACAGGATTAGACGCTAAAATCATTTGCAGGCAATAGAGATTCCTCTTAGGCTATTATCAACTTTGGTTTGATTTGAATCAGCTGTAGAATATTTGATTTTCAAATTAGTGTTTCTTGTCAAATATAAGTTAAAGGATCTTCTATCAAGAATCTCTGATTAGAGTTTAGAAACTTGCACCAGATGTCCAATGATGGCTTGCAAACAGTTACATACTAGAGGCCAGCAGATGTTACCTTTTTTTAAGGCTTCTAACTGCTCTAAGGTCTGTATTTTGGCAAGTGCAGAAGTTATGGAGTATGTTAAAACAGTAGATGAGTTATACTAAACTGTGGCCATACTAGAACTGTTACAACCAGACAGTTTTGGAGTTTTAAAAATCCACCTGTCCTGCAATGGATTTATGGGAAACACCTTGCAAAGGGACTCTGAAATCTTGTAACACAAACAAAGAAAACAAAACAAACCACCAGCACCACCTTGCCCAGAACTAAAAACCGAAATATCTGGTATCCCAGATTTCATATGGTGGAGCCTATGTTCTGTCGCAGGCATTGCAGCACTAGAATAATATGAATAGCTGCATCAATGTGGTGGTTTCACTTGGCTAGCACTTGGCTAGCCACCAAACACAGCCACTTGCGCACTCCTGCCCCATTGAGTGGATAGGGGAGAGAATTGGAGAGGTAAGGGTAAGGAGACTCATAGATTGAGATAAAAACAATTTAATAATTTAAATAAAATAATGATATAAAAATAATTATAATAATAATGGTAATAAAATATGGAAATATGTGATAGACCCACTGACCGGCCCATTCCCAGATAACGATCCTGGAAGAGCGACAATCCCAAACCAAAACCACAATCCAGGAAGAGCAAGAGCCCAAGTAATAGCCAGAGAGAGCTAAAAGAGGAAGAGACCCTCATTAATATACTGAACAATATGTTATATGGTATGGAATATCTTATTGACATATCCAAATGCCAATTTAGCTTTTTAAATTAAATATTCCTTAATCCCTTAGATCCTGCACTTGTAGACTAACAAAACACAAAGTCCTTCACTTCCAGTGACAAAAATGCGAACACTGGTATGTTATCAGCGTTTCTCTCATAACAAATCCCAGGCTGAAACCAAAATACAGCACTATTCCAGCTATTAAAAAGAAACCCAGCTCTGTCCCATCTAAAAACCAGCACAATGAAGTATACAGATTATATCTATTTCACTTTCCCACACTCCTTAGAAGTCTCCTGCCTCCCGAACAGGTCTGTGGAAAAGGCAGACCTTTCTGATTCCCTGCTTCAAAACAAACAAACCAACCAACCAACCAAAAATCTTCCTTGTGAAAACTGTACCCTTTCATATTTAAAGTGAGCAAAACATGAAAAAAATACCCTGCTGAAAGTCCATCCTTCACCTGC
>NW_010318270.1:12286-37939 GCF_000700745.2 Antrostomus carolinensis
AACATGACGGCAGCAGTGTGCAAGTGGGCTCCTGTGCTGTTGCACTCCCCCTCCTCTGCAGAAGTCCACCAGGTCAGTGCAGCTTCAGGCACAAGCTGGGGCTGAAGAAGGGCTGGCAAGCTGGGCAGCAAGGGTGGGAGGAAGGGAGCGCAGAGGGCTAAAGACTTGCACTGGCCACAGGATTGAACCTCAGTGTATTCCAATTTCCAGCATCTCCCTTGTATTACTTTCCACACTTCTTTTGACAAGTTTAATGAGATAGTTATACCTGGCTACAAGAGTTCACCTCACTGAAGAGTCCTTATTTTGTTGGAAAGCAGCTTCACATAACACAATTTTGTCAGCTCTAATATCAAGGAAAGATTCATAAACACTATTTTTCTCCAAGTTCTTTCACAAATTCCGCAAGAAAAAGGAATACAGGGCTTCTGGGATGCTAACTATTCTTGCAGGTATTGTTTTGGGGGATCATCTTTGAAACTTTCTTTCCTGCCCTGTAATTTACACAGCTGCTGCTGGTAATGACTGTAAGAAATATAAGCAGCACTAATGGATATGGATCATTGTTCTCCTAGTCTGTAAAAAAAGAAAGGAGCATAGGTAATGATGACCCTGCGAGACAGATCAATGCAGCTGCAGATTGGTTCTTATGCTACTCAGGTTATTTTTCTTAAATGGCGTCATGCCTCACACATTCTGCTGAAGGCTATCCATATCCATTCCAGTTCATGACAGCTATTCTTAGACATTCTTTTATTTTTAACAACATTACCAAGACTACTTCTGTACTTTTTTAATGAGAATGAGGAGACAGTGTCTCTTTTATCAAGTTCAGATCTATTTAGCTTAAATTAAAATTATTTGCTATAATTTTCCTATAGTTATTCAAAGGATTAGTGAGAAAATGTCACTGAACAGCTACTTGTCTCCTCATTAACATTCATGACAAAACCTTCTGGTAGGGCTGGTTTCGGCTGCTGATGGAGCAATACTTAAAAGAAATTGGCCTGTCTGTGAAACAGCTGCTCAGCAATGCCACTATGCAAGGGAATCGGTGATAATAAGATGATACTATTACAGCTACACTGGAAGTATAATATATTTTAAGCTGCTTTGAGGTATACAGTGGGGGTCCAAGAATTGGAGCATTATTGCTTGTCTGTTGCTAGGAACAGGAAACAGCTGATCATTACATGTCTGCTTATTTGGATTGGTTCTACCCAAAGACTTGGGGTAAAAGAAAAATCTGTATCTGCTAGAACTCTTTTACTTCCTGTGTGTTTTCTTTCTGCTGGAAGGGCTTTTTGTTCCTTTTCCTAGTTTTTGGAAGGGTTTGTGAGTCCCAGTACTGAAACCGGCATTGCATTTTTTGCTAGGAACATTGAGCACCTACTGTTTCAAAGGAATTTTTCTCATTTCAAGGCTTGCTTTCTTAAGCAAGATTCTCAGGAGAAGATTCTCTAGATGCCCATGCACCCATGAATGGAATTCCAGATCTTGACTTTTTCTAAAATGATCTAGTATGGCAATGCAATGGCAAATATACAGATGTGGGCAATACAGACATAAACATCTGCACATAAGGCTCAGCCAAGAAACAATTGGTAGCTGGTATTATGTTGTGTAGTGACTCATGCTAATTCACACTAATTGTCTAGAATATGGAAATCAAATGAAAAATACTGTTGTCAGACCTTTGGCTCTGAGACATCTTTGAATCTCATATACTATGAGCAATAAAATGAATCTAGAAGAATGGAGCAGTTAAAGTCCCAATACAGTGACAGTCCCTTAGAAATGTGGAAGACAAATTAATAAAAAATTAGTAAGATTGTACAGGGTTTTAGGATGTAAGAACTGGTTGCCAGCTAAAAGAAAGACATCATAGCTGTTTCCAAAATACTTAATAGTTTCTGAAGTTCTCTATTATGAATTTCATATTTAGCTTCTCCTGTTTATAGCTATTACAGAAATTAGTTCTTGTAGAGATTTGGAACACACCGCACTTGCAGTAAAATGAAATATAAAACTGACTTAGAAATGATGTAAGAACATTGCCAGCAGGCTGAGGGAGGGGAACCTTCCTCTCAGCTCAGCACTGGTAAGGCCACATTTGGAATGCTGGGTCCAGGTCTGGGCTCCCCAGTACAAGAGAAATACGGACATACAGGTGCAAAAGGGCACTAAGATGATGAAAAGACTAGACCATCTCTCATATGAACAGATGCTGAGAGATCTGGGACTGTTCAGCCTGGAGAAGAGAAGGCTCGGGGGATCTCCTCAGTGTGTATAAATGTCTGGTGGTGGGACTAAAGCAGATGGAGCCTAGCTCTTCACAACAGAGCCCCGTGACAGGACAAGAAGCAAGAGGTGTGAAATAAAAAACCCAGGAAATTCAATCTAAACACAAGAAAACACTTTCTTTTAATGTGAGGATGGTCAAACACTGGCACAAGGTGCCCAAAGAGGCTATGGAGTCTCCATACATGGAGATATTCAAAACATGACTGCACATGGTCCTGGGCGACTTTTGGTAGCTGACCTTGCTTTAAGTAGGGCAGGCTGACTAGACCATCTCTAAAGGTGCCTTCACATCTCAGCCATGCTCTGATTCTATGATCCTGTGTAAGAATGTATGTCTTACCAGAGGCTAAATAGGCAATGTTTAGTTACAGCCAGTTGAGTTTCCTTGTAGATTAGATCATAAATAGGAATCTGGGGAAAAATCTTGAAAACAAAAACAGACCTCAAATTACCTTTCAAAAGGGAAATCATAAAATCATTCCACCTATGCCTAAGTGTATGGCTGTGGGAGAGAAGGCAAATAAGATAAGAAAGGCAAGGAAGGTATATGAAGTTCAGATCATAATTCAACAAAGAGTTCATATACCCCTAGAAAGCCTTATGTTGCAAAGATTAGTATTACCATAAGACATACCTGGTACAGCAGAAAAAAATCGCAAAGATCTCCAAGACCTTCCATGTCCCTTTCAAGAGTTTGCAAAATTCTATAAATGTCTGCACGAACAAAGAGGTTGGCAACAACACTAGTTTAAATTAACTTCTCACATGAGCAATGCTAACATACTCTCTCTATCAACATTACTTAAATGTTCATATATTCTGTTATTGCTTAGATATGCTGCTTTTGATAAATACAGGTCCTGTACACAACTTCCACAAAATCGTCATAATTACCTGTATTTGTTTTGTTATTTGTGGTGTACTAACATCAATGGCAGAATCATATATAAGAACTCCCTTGTGCAATCAAAGTATCAAATTAAAACAAACAAACAAAAAAGGTTATTCTTGAAGAGTTAAAACACTGATGTTATCTAACAATCCAATATTTGCTTTATATTGAAAAGCATCATCCTATTTTAAACTGCGACAAATCTAGCTGGTTTTATACTGAAAGGCAGTCTATTAGGTGAACACATTTCTACATATAAGTTAACAACTTTTGAATAGTTTTAGAATGGCATTAAAACACTGAAAGCATACACAAAGGTCAAATGCTCTTTGATAAGACTTCAGATTGCAAATTCCCTTTAAAACATCAGTGATAAGCCAGAGGAAACCACTTAAGTCTTTTAATTCAACTTCCTGCAGAGCATATCCTTAAGAATCCCAGAATGCAATATTTACAACAGGTCACTAACTTTCAGTGCTATACCTTGCCACCACTATTAAGATACAGAATTTCAGGTTACTGAAAAAGCCATAATGTGCTTAAGCTTATTGAAATATAAAAAGGCCTCAAGTTGTCAAAGAATTAGTAAGGTGCCACCTGAGCTCTGTGCTCAATGAGTCCAGTGTTTTCAGTAAACTGCACTGCTCACTGAACACCAGCAGTCATCCTGGTTGTCTTACAGAAAAAGAGAAAAGTCCTGTACATGCCATAGGGTTGGAAATGTTTGCTCTGCTTGCATAGTCATCTTGTAATACTGCACACGACTTCTGGATTTTGTTTCAAGTCCTTTGAAGTCAAGTAAAATCTTGAAAATCTGCTACACAAAAAGTTCCAACTTCACATTAAAAAGGGAAGCCGGCAAAATGCAGAGCACTGCAGAGTCATCCGCACCACAGTCCTTTCAAGGGGTAAGGACATTCTCTAAATTATATTAGCATCTGATCTGCTGCTGGGGATTTTTCTCCAGCTCATCCTCATACTATCCATTTCCCATTCCCTCCTTTTATAATTCATCTTCCCTTCTGTGTCATATTGAGAGAATCAATATTAGGAAAACAAAATCTTTAATTGGATAAAAAGAATGATACCGAATTACCCTAAGGAGGTAGAGGCATCTTCTCTTTTTTCAGAATGAAACCTCAGAGTTTTGAAGTAAGCTTCCAACTTCAGAGATAACCTTTCCACCATTCTCCTGCATGTCTGCATAAGCCTCATTACCTGGGGTTACCCAGCTTTTCTGCACCCATTTGAAGGCTTTCTACCCACAGGCAAAGATGCAGCTCCGCAATCCTCTTTGCAAAGCTTACTTACACCTCTTAGTGCTTGACCCTTTCCAATTTACACATATGCAGAAATGCTCAGGGGAACACTTTCAATGAAAATACAGATTTTCATATTTAGATAAAGCCATGACTGAATATTCTGACTCTTTCACTCTTTGCTAATCTACAGCTTATGAGAAAAGTTCAATACAATGTGACCTGTAAATACAGAAATAACCATAAAAACTGCTTAATGCTCATTATTAAAGTCGAGCATTTATCAAATTGTGACAATGAACCCTTGATCTTACAAAGTTTTTTACAAAGGCTGAGGACCAGAAAAGACTGGAGTACTGATTATAAACAAATAAAAACCCAATCTGTCCTTGACAATTCTTTCTAGGTATAAAATATATGTTCAATATTGTTTAAGTGGTTTTCATCACAATCCCTCTCAAAGGCAACTGTGGCCTTAGTGTTGGAAGCTAGAAGCCCTCTAGGAAACTCTGTACATCACAAGAAAATCATGCAGGAAAAAACTACAGCCCTTAAAGCTACAAAAAGGCTGAGTACAAAGAAAATACTTTGCAAAAACAAAAATCATAAGAGATCCACAGTTCATCTTGCAACAGTGACCACAATTTGAAACCTAAATTTTGCATTTGAAACTAGGAGACAAAAATTATAAACCTCTCAATGCATATCTAATCTCTTTTTTCAACATTAGCCAAGCCTGCAGGCACTTTGCAGTTCGATTCTTGATGTCATTATAATTAAAAGCAATACTCACAAAGCTGATAAGCATACCATCTGTAAGTTAACCCTTATCTTAGCCAAACTGACAACTGCAAATGTGATATCTAATTGTAAAGAAAATAACATTGGAATTTATTATGGATAACTGACTTTTAAATCCCATAACCTTGAAAATAAGTAAGTTATATCCAGCCTACCGTCAAACTTCTTGTGCCGGGATACAAAAGTGGTGCGTACGAAGTGACTTGTCTCCTCCACTAAGTTTTCAAATTCCAGTTTGCTCTGTTGGCTTAACTTGTCCTCCATTTCTGAGGTGCAACACGTATATTCCTGAGGGCAGATTCTCAAATGTTCCCCTGGAATTGCAAGAAAAAAAGGAATTAGAAATATTTGAATACAGATGGAAATGTATCAGAACCAAATATACATGATGTCTTTTCAGTTAAAGAAGGTGGGCTACCCAAGGAGCAGTTTAAGGCTTGACTACTTGATTGGGAGCACTTTGAATCTGCATCAACAACTTTGCCATAGTTTGGCATTCCTCACACAGGAGGGGAGACACACCTTGCAGAGTTCTTTTCATACTTCAAAAGGCAGAACTGTCTCATGCCAAAAGTGACTCTTCATGCTCATAAACTGACATATACTCAAAAATTCAAGGCCAATTGCTTGCTTTCTATTTGTATTCAAAATGCCTACAGAAACACCTAGTGAGATGACCTGTTACAAGTCAGCGGAGCTGTCTTGCTGTCAAAACCTGAAAAACAGAAATTATGTATTTCTGTAGATAGGTCCCACTTGCCCAAATGCACCAAAACATTCTCCCGTTCTACTCTTCATTCCCTTCTGCTTGAGTAAGTGTATTTTAATGACTGTTTGGGTGTCACATGTTTCTTGGGCAGCATTTCATGTCAGACTGAGTGCTCTGCTGAATAGGAGAAAGCAATGAAGAATTTAATTAATGCTTATGTTATACAGAAATGCAATGTAAAAGGTAATGAAAGCCTCTTATTTAATTCAATAGATTTATCTCTTGAAGCACTGTGCCAGTTCTTCTGACAATATTGCTTTCTTCAGTACAATTTGCAAGTAGAAACCAATTCTTTAGCTCATGAAATTAAAATGGTCTGTTATTACATGAAATGTGAATTTCCAATTGACACTGTACTATGGGTGTCAGAAACATTTAGCTCAGTTTGTACAAAGGCAGGAAATTCTACCATTTCCTCTTGAGAAATGAAAAGAATATCTGCCTCTATGATTAAAGTTACTTGTAAGGCAATGAAAACATTTAGCTTTCTGTACACCGAATCCTGATTAAAAATCCCTCTGCAAATCTCTTAAAGGTGCAAATAAAATGATATACAAAGCCCAAGGGTTAAATAAATACTAGGGACCTGATTCTCATTTATATCAAGGCTCCTTTCTACCACTGCTGAGCCGTAAAGAAGATTTAAATGCAATTTACACCTACTTTAAGTCTACTTTTCACCATTCTTATTATGCAGTGAGGAGAATCAGGCCCTAAGGTTTATTCTTCCCAGGGGTACAATACATTTAGCTGCTGCATCATTTTGAAAACAGCATCAAAAAGAGGTTTGCACATGCTTAGAATAAACATTGTCTTGAGTTTGCCCTCACCTTACTCTAATTTTTCTTTTATTTTTTGAATGAAGTCTTTTAATTTGAAGTGAAGTCACTCCTCAACCCTGACCTGTCACCTCCATCTTAATTGTTTTTTCTGCAAGAGTTCATAATATATGAACTATCATGCCATGAGATTTCTTTTATCAGTCTCAAGACTTTTTAAAAGCTCACAGCTATACATCTTCAGGAAGAAGCATTTAATTATTATCAGTTACTGTTTGGCAGTACTACCTACAAGTCCCAGTCCTGTCCAAAAGCACCATGATATAAAACACTGTAAAAACCTGGAAAAACAGATACCCTATGACCATCAAAATATTGTAAGGATTCTTTCCCATGTCTACTACACCCTTCCAACACAATAAATTAATTCCTCTCCATTCTCAAAATCACGCACCTAAGCCATAAACAACACATACAGGGACTGGTGAGCCAGCTGCTGTCAAACATAAATGATAGTGGCAAAATAATAGTTGCCTTACCCTCTACATCATTGTCACATTAAAATGAAACTACTCAACAGGTAATGTGTGACTGTGGAAGTACCATAATAAGACACAGTAAGAATTATTTTAGTAACAGCAATGTTCTAAGTTTTTATTAGATGTCAGAAAGACAAGGAAAGCTGAAATATTATGCCATTAGAAGCAATGTTGTGTGCTCGATTAAATGAAAAACCATACCCCATCCACTGCATCTGTAACCCCCCTCCTTGAAAAAACCCAGGGTATTTTGCTTATCAGAAAGCATTGGGTAGACCCACTATCCCAGTTCCAGCCACAGTGGTAGTTTATGCTTCTATAACGATGATGTCCTCTAGTGCTGTCACAGTCAAGAATTTTTATAAAATTCGGTTTTCTTTCCTCTGTTCATTTCAAGTTTACTGCTTTTTTTTTTTTCTCTCTCTCTTCAATATGGCTCTGTTTGTTTTTCATAATTGCCAAACCATCAACTGAACTAATGCTAATCATCAACGCACTGTGCTTAGTAACAGCCATGGGTCTATATTCTTAAGACAATATCTTATGCTGAGTATTATGACAAATTAAAACATATTGAACTCAATATTGCAGTCATTTTTGTAGCAATATTAATTTTACTCTCGCTGACTTATTTATGGTTTTACTTTCTCTTTGCTACCAAAACAACTTCCCACATTGGCTGCTACAAATTCATTCAGATTCCTACTGCACTTATTTCTTAAGCATTTATTTTCATGGATCTTCATTCAGAAGATTATAGATAAAGCAAAAATTGTTCCTTGCTGATGGAGCATTTGTAGGCCCAAGAGGTTCAAGTATACTTTGAAGTCTTTAGAAATTGTGGCTCAAAAGCCCTATCATGTTTGTATTGACCATGAGTGGCTGCAGTCTCCAGAGGTTCACAACTTGGACAAAAATTTGAGCACTTTCCTGGGAGTGGTGAATGGAAACTCTCTGACAAACAGTCATTTCTGTAAACTCAATCCTAATCTCATTTTTAAAAGCAGTGATTACCATTTTGTGTTATTAAAACTCCAACTCATGTTGGAATTGCCAGGTTATTAGTTCACACGAATTTCTCAAAACAAAAGTCTTTTGTTGTTGCTGTTTGGAGTTTTGAGGGGGTTTTTTATTGTTTTTGTTTTTGTTTTTTTTTTTTTAAAGGAGTATGTGCTTTATTTTGGATTTTTTTTTTTCTTCTTTTGTGCTAATCTGTGATATAACAGACTGCTTGGATTGGAAATAATTCTGCAGGCTGTATTTGATTGTGCTGCCTCTATTTCCCCGAACAGGATGATTTACCATTTGCATCTTGTAATATATTGTTCTATTATTCTAAAAGGAGTTTAATCACTGATTTGTGTATTTATACACCTGAATTATTTTGCAGGCTGAAAATGTGTTCACAGCTAATGTACCAATCTTTGCCCTGGGAAACTCTACGATCTTATGCTAATTTTAGCAAAGATTTTTATGGCCCAAGTGTCATTGGATATAACTGACTAGTTTTTCCTTGTCGCAAATAGTGTCTCTCCAGACAAATTTGACAGAACGTAGTTACGCTGCACCAGCATTTTACCAGACTAAACAAGTATTACCTCAGCATTTCCCAGCGACCTACCACAACTCTTTTGAAGATGCTGACCTACCATAACTCTCCTCATGTGGCTTATGTTATATAAATCAAATCAATTGCCTACTACAAATTCAGCTACCAATATTCAATTTCAGTTTTATTACAGTTGTAATCTCACACCTGCCTTCACATGATCCAAATTGGTAAGTTTTGCAGCTGAATTTGGCAATCCTGCTAGCATGTTGCTTTGAAGTATGATAAAACAATTTATAAAGCACTTGTTTTATATTCAGATATATTGCAGTTTAGTGTCCCCATAACATGCTACAAACCTCACAAGTCTTTAAAAAAATGCAACTTGCAACTCTCAAGATGAATAAATGCTTCTACTGTGTATCAAAATGCCAGAACTGATTTGAGCGTGGTTACTGCTTGCAGAAGATATAATCTGAAGGAGCAGCAAGCCCTATGGAATATAACATTACTCTTAAAAATTTCACTGCCAGATTTCCTGAACATCTGATGCAAGCATTCATTACATTATTAGAACTGGAAGTATGATCACATAAAATATTTTACATCAGCCAGAATTTTTTATGGGTCCTGTTGCAAGTTTAACAATTTCAGAAATAATTCATTCTGAGGTAGTCAATATTTTACAATTCTATCCTAATCATAAATGAAAAAAACCTGGTATTGTTCTGTTGACAGAATGGTAGGACTAACTGTATGACTGGTGAGAACAGAAACAGTTAACACTGCTTTGTAAATCCAGAAATGAATAAATGTTTATAAATAAAAGGGCTAAATTCAAGGAGTGCTTTCAAACTTGGTCACCCTGTGTGCATCAACAGAGCCTAAAGTAAGAGGGGATAGCTCTACATACCTCATCCTGCAGATTAGATTAATTTGATTGGATCTGGCATTAACCATGTTCTTTAAAACTAGAAATACCTGCTTCAGCCCTGCTCATATTCAACCATTTATGGAGAAGGCAGCATAATTTATTAACAGCGTGAAGTTTAACAAAGACAAGTGCAAAGACCCTGGATCTGGGATGGAATAATCAAAGAGCCCAGCACATGCTAGGATCTGTGTCAATGGGGAGCAGCCCAGCTGAAAAGGATCTGGGTTCTTGGTGGACACCAAGCTGAACGTGAGTCAGCAGTGCACCATGGCAGCATCAAAGGCAAATCAGATTGGTAAATCTTCACAAGGAGCCATATGGAGAAGACAAGGTGTAATAGGTAGAACTTGTACAAGGAGAAGTTTCATCTTGCCATACAAAAGAAATTTTTTACAATGAGAACAATCAGTTACTGGAACAACCTCCCCATTATTGGAGGTTTTCAAGATGTGAATGGACAGGGTGCTAAATAATTCCATCTAGGCTTCCTTTCCCACAATTCCTTGGAACAGATGATCTGTTAGGGTCCCTTCCAACCCGGGCTGTTCTCAGGTTACGTAATTAGACACTTCCAGAGCTTCCTACCTCTCAGAATAAAGGAGCGGAACAACTGGAGTTTTATTTCTAAATTAACATCTCCCACCTAATTTTCCATATTTTTAACAATCATTTTAAAATATTATTTTAGAGTATTTTTAAAATATGATAAATAGAATTGAAATAATAACTTCATTCAGTTTTAACCCTTGCCCATTGTTTTGAGATTTGGATATTTTCTGTATTGGTGATGACGTTTCTGAACACGTTTTTTGAAGTTTTCAATTTAAGCGCTTTACATGTGAAATAAGAAGCATGGGAGCACTCTTCATGATCACATTATTAATTTTCTGCTATAGAAAACTATTCTCCTCCAATACACTTATACCCTTCTGTCACTTGCATATGCAAAGAGAAAACAGTGCTGTAGAAGAATTTGAATCACAATCATCTTTAACTTAAAAAAATCCCCAAACAGCAGTATCATGTTTTCTGCATTAAATTATTTAGCAGTTAAAACTAAATTAGAAACATGAGTTTCATCATTTCAGCCAATATTCAAATAGTGAAAATTAAAATATCATTTTGTTGGACAAAACCTGTTCTCTAACCAAAAAGTCCTGAGGCTCCTTCTGACTTTGTAATTATCTTCTCTGTGGGGTATAACAGTCCTGCAAGCAGCCTCTGTAAAATTGCACCTGACATTCAAGTCACAGAATTGAACTTTTCTATTCAAAATAAAAGGAAACAGACTATGTTTTTAATTAATTCCATTGTAATATTGGCCTGACAAGTGATGACAGGAGCAATATTTGCACAGAAAATCACAGCTGAAGGAAGGGAGGGAAAGCTGTCTGTAACATACAGATCATGCCATCAGACACAACTATCCTGAATTTACTCAATGGAATATTGAACTTGAAAAACTTGTATGTCCAATGGACTCTAATAAACCCATGCAACTATCCCATGAAAGAAAATGACTCATTTGTTTGCCTTGAACCCAAACAATCTTTGCTCAGATTCCTTTTGTTCCTTGAGTGCCTTGAGGTCAATTAAAAAATGAATGCCTTCCAAACAGACTGATAATTAAACAGTCTCTTCATTACAGGTCCCACGGGGAACATTAATTTACAAGAAGCCCTGACCCTACTGTCCTTGGGAAGCCCTCAGTAATAAGTTACAGAAGCAGAGGCCAAGACAAACCTGGTCACAGTAGGACTATACAGATGCTAAAGAAAGAGCCAAAGTCCCTTGAGTCATCCTAACTAAACTACTAGAAGCAGTACCAGTACTCCAACACTCAGGTTCATTTTATTTTCCAAGCATACACAGTCAGACAATTGGTTTTTGATAGTATAGTTTGTGAGAAGAATCTTTAGTTACCTCTTGGGGGGTGTATTACTGGTGTTATGTTCAGTGCCTTGTGGAAAGCAAATGGTAAGGCTGTGATTCAGCACTGTATAGTTTCATCATCTCACCAGCTACATGGCTGCAATTTTCTGATTTCAAAGCATGTTTCCACCTGGGAACGGCTGCCAACATCCCCTCCCCTACAATTGATTTTTACTGTTTATTACGTCCCCTACTGTAATAGCAGAAATATCTTATATAGCATTACAGTGAGAAGTAGAATACAAGCAGCACATCAGTTCACCATGACCATAAAACACAGGGCAAGCAGGTTTTGTATTTCATCTGCTCTCAGAACAATTTTATTATTAAGATAACAGGATGAGATTGTATACATTAATGCATTTATAAAGATTCTAATCAACATTTGTCACACAAAACTGAAATCCAAAGATGCGATTGCAGTGCAGGATGCATCAGAGACAGATTTACACCACTTAGTTCATGAACCCACAGAAATACAATCACAGTAGGACAGAATGGAGTTAGTTGCCTGAGGCTAACTGAGTATGCTGTACTGCCAAAACAAGTCCTTAAGATGGTTACACCATTACTAATATACATGCAGCGAAAGTTAAAGCTGCATGAGCTACAATCATGCCATTTGATTGCACTGTCAAGTCTACTTTAAAGCTGTGCAGATCCCTTGCTCATCACTGTATCCTTATATATCAAATAATTTTTTCTAAAATACTAAACTTGTCAATAACTGTTTAAAAGTCCTTAATCATACTGCTCTTCTCTTATTCATATGGCTTCAGTTAGTTCAAGGAAACCTTTTCATGTTACCACTAAACAGATTAATTTACCTTCCCGCCTTCTGATTGATAATGACATGCTTTCCTGCAATGTCAGTCATTGAAAAAGTTCACAAAAACAACGATGATACATGTTATGTTGGTCTTAAGTCAGAGGCTTTAACGGGTATGTCAGTGCTAAGATTTTGGTGCTTCTGCCATAAGCTCTTTATTGAGATACTCTTGAGCCTAATCTCTTTCCAAGTTGCTTAAGGAAAAGAGGGTACAAAAAGGGAGGCTATAATTTATAAAGATCTAAGAGTCCTGTTATCGTATTGACTCAAGGTATACCTATGAAATTTCAGGGCCAGTAACGCTGGCATTTGTCTTTTCATTTCTATTTGGAACCAACAATTGTAAAGAACAAACTGCCTCTACCAGCATCTAAGTATTAACTTTACTGTGACACAAGTCATAAGGCAAAAAGCGAAGCACTTTCTCCACGTTTGTGTGTCTTTGACATTATAGGGGGAAAAAAACTCTTCCTTTTTTTTCCCCAGAGAAGCATGCTAATAATATGGCCACAAGTGGAATGCACAGAGAAATCACTCAATGCAAAAGAGTCCAAAACATGCAAAAAATAATGTCCTCCTACTCCCATGCAGGAGTTCCATGCTTTGTGAGCCAGGTTTGATGTAAGTTTGTGTATCCTTGGCTTGATTTTACAGATCCAATTGCTGTTACAGCGTGCGAAAGTTCATGCTAATGCCAAGTAAGGTACTGGAAGCAAAACCACAGACAGGATTGTGGGAGTTAAAAGATTCAAGAGGAAACCTACTGACATGGGAAGGTATAAAACCCAAGGGAAGAAGAAGTGACAAACTGGAGGATGGAAACCCAGCAACAAGGACGATCAGCGTATTCCTGACCCGACCGATGACTGAATGGCCACCTGAGAATTATCAGGTGTCTTGTCATTGATGATAATCATGCTATGGCCTAGCTGCATAGCTCATTAGTCCTAGTTATCTATCATGTGTAGTAACCAGAAAATTATTTCTTTGTACTCTTGTACATACTCTGCAGTTGGGCATATTCTTCAGTGACTTGGAGAGCATGGACTCCCAGGGGTTAGGAGAAAAGCTTCCCCAGTTGCTCCTCCAGAAGGGCCAAGTGGGAGAAGATGCCACAGTATGAAGTGCAGTGGAGGGAACTGGGGTTGTTTAGTCTGGAGAAAAGGAGGCTGAAGAGAGAACTTGACAGGTTTGAGAGCTGGGCCTGTGCAAACCTCATGAAGTTCAACAAGGCCAAATGTAAGGTCATGCACCTGGGTCGGGGCAACCCCAGGCACAAATACAGGCTGGGCGATGAGTGGCTTGAGGCCAGCTCTGAAGAGAAGGACTTGGGAGTGCTGGTGGACGAGAAGCTGAACATGAGCCGGCAACGTGCGCTTGCAGCCCAGAAGGCCAATAACCGTATCCTGGGCTGCATCAAGAGAAGCGTGTCCAGCAGGTCGAGGGAGGTGATTCTCCCCCTCTACTCTGCTCTCGTAAGGCCCCACCTGGAGTACTGTGTCCAGTTCTGGAGCCCCCAACATAAGAAAGACATGGACCTGTTAGAATGAGTCCAGAGGAGGCCACCAGGATGATCCGAGGGCTGGAGCACCTCTCCTGTGAGGACAGGCTGAAAGAGTTGGGGCTATTCAGCCTGGAAAGAAGGCAGCTCTGGGGAGATCTTATAGTGGTCTTCCAGTACCTTTAAGGTCCCTTCCGACCCAAACCATTCCATGATTCTATGATTCTATGATCTTATTATCTCTATAACTACCTGAAAGGAGGTTGTAGTAAAGGTGGGTGTCAGTCTTTTCCCAGTGATAGGATGAGAGGAAACAGCCTGAAGTTGAGTCAGGGGAGGTTTAGACTGGATATTAGGAAAAAAAAATATCTACCAAAAGGGTTATCAAGCACTGGAACAGGCTGCCCAGGGAAGTGATTGTGTCACCATCCCTAGAGGTATTTAAAAGATGTGTAGATACGGTCCTTAGGGACCATGAGCCAACAATGTGCCCTTGTGGCCAAGAAGGCAAACGGTCTCCTGGGGTGCATTAAGAAGAGTGTGACCAGCAGGTTGAGGGAAGTTCTCCTCCCTCTCTACTCTGCCCTGGTGAGACCGCATCTGGAGTGTTGTGTCCAGTTCTGGGCCCTTGAGTTCAAGAGAGATAGGGAACTTCTGGAGAGAGTCCAGTGGAGGGTTATTAAGATGATTAAGAGGCTGGAGCATCTTTCTTGTGAGGAAAGACTGAGACAGCTGGGTCTATTTAGCCTAGAAAAGATAAGACTGAGAGGGGACCTTATTAATGTTTATAAATATCTAAAGGGAGGGTGTCAAGAGGATAGGGCCAGACTCTTCAGTGGTGATGAGTGATAGGACAAGGGGCAGTGGGCAAAAGCTAGAACACAGGAGGTTCTGCTTAAACATGAGGAAACACTTCTTTACTGTGAGGGTGCCAAAGCACTGGAACAGGCTGCCCAGGGAGGTTGTGGAGTCTCCTCTGGAGATATTAAAACCCTGCCTGGATGCTTTCTTATGCAACCTGCTCTAGGTGAACCTGAACCCTTTGGCAGGGGGGTTGGACTAGATGATCTCCAGAGGTCCCTTCCAACCCCTACCATTCTGTGATTCTGTGATGGTTTAGCTGTGGACTTGGTAGTGGCAGGGTAATGATTGGCCTCTATGATCTTAATGGTCTTTTTCAACCTAAATGATTCTATAATTCTATGATCCAACAATCAATCAGAGTAAGGTCCTTCAGAGGCCAAAGGATTCTGGATTCAGGGAGCCTGGCAGAGCAGGCATGACATTGTCCTTGACTTTAAGAGGTCTTCTGGCCTGAAAGCTGACACAGGGCAGGTGTGCCCTGCACTGCTGATGCTGCAAGCTTGGGAGCAACAACAGTCCCGCAGTCTAACAAAAAAACCCCTGCTTACAATATCATGATATTTCTTTAAGTCAATACTTCCTAACACAAAACTTTGAGCTCACTCTAATTAACAGAAACTATGCTTCCTAATATCAGCCAGACACAGTAATCGCTGCCAAAAGGAAAATGAAAGCTTTTTAGAGAAGAGGATAGTAGCTTAGCGGCAACAATTGCAGATTTCCACTATTCCCAATAGTGCTTAAGATCTGAATCTATTGTTAGTCCTACACAATGGGGTTTTTTTTGTTTGGATTTTTTTTCTTTTTGTATTGGATTTAGACACAAAAAAGACTGCACAAGTTTTTTTAGCTCTTTTTATTACTGTACTTTTTCAATGCCCTCTATGGCCTGTGATACTTGGCAAGGGTCAGGGTCTTCCAAATCAATAACTGAATGTAACAGAGTTTCTTGACCTTCAAGTGTTTTAATGCTAAAGGTTTGACCTTTATGATTAAAGATCAGCTTGAAAGGAAATCCCTATGTATGTCTGAAGCCTTCTTTTATGTAACCATATTTTTGAATCCATATTTTTCACTGCAAAAATAAAAGGGTTCTGTGCACTTTTATAGACTTAATCAAAGCATTTAAATATAGAAGGATACAGTAATAAGCTAGACAGATTCTATCAGTCCCTTAGAGCATTTCTGTCACCTAATTAATATGCCTTTTTGACACATTTGTCCAGTACAACCACAGCTTTTGACTGGTTGCTTACAGCAATGACCTCTGATTAACTTGTGATTACCTTGAGTTTTTTGGAAAGAACCTTCAAAACAACAAACAACTTTTTTTCTTTATTTACTTACTGATAGAACATTATATTCTGTGTCTGATAGGCACTGTATTTTCCTTGAAGATGCTTGATAATCCTTCTTCATTATGGCCAAATGGGCTATTTCCTATAAAGATGACAAGGCTCTCTTCAGTCCTATTTACTCTGTGCACTTCAACTGACATAATATGGACAGATATCACCCAAACAGAATACTTGTCTCATGGAGGAAACTCTCTACAGATCTATAGCAGATGGAGCCACGAAGAAAGTAAGCAAAGGGTATGTCATAGTTGTTTGTGCTTATTCTCTTTAGTGTAAGACTCTAAAGCAGCTGTCTAAACTCACAGCTCCTTGAATATATTTGTCTCTTTGTTCCTTCTCTCAGAACCTGCTCAAAATAAGGCATTCCTTATCTAGTCCAATCCGGGGGATTGGACTAGATGATCTTTTGAGGTCCCTTCCAATCCCTAATATTCTGTGATTCTGTGATTCCCTGGCCTCTGCTGCATGGATGGAGCCACAGTAAGATGCATCACATTAATGACAGGTAGAAATTTAAAGAAATTTCCAGGCATGTTTGTTTAAACTTCAAATGACTTTGCCCACCCTACTCCAAAAATTGTAAAAAAACAACTGTAAAACTCATAAAAATGTGCAAGGCTGCATTGTATGTGTAGTTATAATGCTTCCAGGTCTTACTATTTCCTTTGGAGGTCTAAATCTAAGGATTTCTCTTCCCCTGTGGAAGTGCCTTTTGGCCTCCCTGGGTGCCTCAGGTTAAACAGGTGGAATTTGCCTTGCTTTCCTGCCCTTCCTCCCCTCTCCTCCTGGGAGGCTGTCCTCGGAGGGAGCCCTGTGCCCCTCACTACCAAAGGGAGGTTGTGCAGTGTGCTGCTGTCCCTTTCCCAAAGTAAAAGTGCTTTCTGTGCTAAGAGGTGATCATTTACACCCATAACAGGGAATGACTATGCTTACCTACAGAAATATCTGCAAACACCAAGAATAGATCCGTAAAATAAAAGCTAAGTCTACATGCACATAATTCCAACATGAATCATGTATATTTAGGAAAGTCTAATACTTTAGATATTTTTTTTTTCCCCTAGATGAGTTATATAGTTCTACTCTGGGCCCAACAGCAGCAATAGTAAATATATTACAGTACTTTCTGGTGCTGTGTTGGACTAATGTATGCCTAAAATCTTTTGCCTGGAATATTTGTATTTTGTCACCTTGACAAAAGACTTGAAAAAAGGAAAAAAAATAGACTTGAAAAGAGGAAAAAAATAGTACCATGCAATACCCCTGAAGTTTTTCTTTAAATACGAGTTACTAGTAATTGCTAAATTCTAGTAATGTATTTTCTGTCAACAGTATTGACTTTTACTGTCATTAAAAGTATTTTTAATAGAAAATGTCCTAACTCACATTACACTTTTCCTTACCATTGTCTTTACTGACACTTAAAAGGAGATCATATATATTATTTTATTGGTGCATCACAAATACAATTATAAAAGATGACTGGCAAGTTTCAGTTAAGGAATACATCTAGTGAACTATATGCATGAACAACATTAAATTGTCTTTTTCAGTATTTCCAGGGTATCTGTCCCTTTGGAATGTAAAGGCAATATTTGTAATTACAGAGGGGACAGGGAGGGAAAGAAAAAAAGCTTAAGTAAACTGTATAAAGCACTTAAAGGAAGGTCCCCACTGATTGTCACGGGAAGGGCCTTTCTATTTCTGTATGACTCTAAGTTACTGCACAACCATGTTCCATTTCTTGAATGTCAGCCTGTGTAGTCTCTCTTTCCTGGTTTGTGTAGATGTGGTGCTTGGGGACATGGTTTAGCGGTGGACTTGGCAGTGTTAGGTTTAAGGTTGGACTTGATCTTAAAGGTCTTTTCCAACCAAAATGATTCTGTGGGCAATAAGGAGATACCCGGAGATGGAACTCAGTCTGGGATTACTCTGGGATAGTGATTTAAACAATCAGGCTGGGAATAGTAAGTACAAAATATGAACATTTTCACAAAACTACATATGTAATTAAATGCACAGCATGAAAAAATATACATTATCTTTGTAAAACTGTTGAAAGCCATTCTCAAAACATTTGGAGCTAAGTTTGGCTGCTTCTGTGATGAAAAATACTATGATTGGTCTGCTTATACTGCATTGATGAGATAAAGCAACAAATCATGTTCTGTAAAAGCTAAGACTCAGTCATCTGCAAAACAAGTCAGAGTGGTTTATGAAAAAAGACATATACAAAAATATACACACCTGCCAGTAAATAAGCTCTTCACTGAGTTGGCGCTTTTCTAATTATAAGTTAGGGATTCATGATCCTAATAAATAAAATATACTACTGGTTAATAGCTCTCAGAGCATTTTATGTTTTTGAAAGAGATTTATAGGTTTATAATGAAAAACATTACAGTGCAGGTGCTATTAACTTCATTAAAAGCTATGCATAAAAAAGGAAAAGCAAATCTTGTACATCTTCCATTAAATAGAAAATACAAAAGCATTTTGTTAAAGTTTTTCCTAATGCATTTTTTTTCTAAGAAAAGAAGTCTATATTTCAAGATTACTTCTATGCAATGTAATTAATTTGGTGGAGTTCACAAATTGCTTAATGGGTACTGTGTTTAATGAATATTCTATGAAACTTTATGGCTATTTTCTACATCCATTCAGCACAAAAGCAGTACTGAGCACTTGTTGCAGATGTTTCCAACCATTTTCTGCCAAATGCAAATTCACTTCTTGAGTGATTGAATTATCAATGCCAATTTTAGCTGATACCACTGTTAAAAGATTAATGTCCTAAAGGGAGAATCAGATTACTACTTATGTTCTTGTAACAGTATTTTAGGAATACTCTCAATCTCCCTCCGCTTGGACAGCATGCTATTTAAAAAGAGCATAGCATGGTTGAGAAGGTTTAGCCTTCTCACAATATGGTTACAAACAACGTATCTAAAGCTAAAATTGTGTCATAATGGAGTTATCATCCAAAATTAATACTGCATATTCTCATTACAAAGTTCTAAAACTATTAAAACCAAGTCATAAACCAGTCACCTCGGCTACTCCTTGCTGTCATTTAATAATTCACTATTATCTGACAAATCGTAAAGTAACTCCCTCAGGCTAACATTACTTACAAAAATATGAAAACCTACCCACAAAGTTCAAAATAAACTTCTGAAATAATGATGATGATGATGATGATGATGATGATGATGATGATAATTCTGCAATAATTTTGACACCTGGAAGTTCCACTAAGCTCTATGGGACGACTTACATACTTGAAGTTTATTTATCCATAAATACTGCCTGAAATAAAATTCAGCAGCAGAAGCTGAAGTATGTAACTTTTTTTGATCTTTGGGTTTTAAATTTATAATTGAATTGTTATTGATCATTTATTATTATTGGATTATTGATTTCCTTTTTTTATAGCGCACTAATATATAGGAAGCTCCGGGGATGATCATGAGCTTCATGCAAGAATCTGACACTGTTCTCCTTATCTTTGGTCAAACAGGATCTAAAATGAATCAAACCTACTGGTTTTTAGGTAAAGTTTTATTTGGGATATAATTAACTAGTATGATTTATTTATCACATTATCAAAGTACTGGCTTCAGCAAGTATATAATAATATGTGTGGTCACACTTAAATGACTACTTATACATAATACAGTGATAAATTCAGCTGAGACAACCTTTATGTACTGATATCTACAATATCTAAGAAAACATCAAATTAAGCCCCTGCACTGTCCTCTTCTTTCAACTGGTACTTAAGGCAAGCTTCCAGTGCAAGAAACTGGAAATATTGTGCAATAAAAATTTTCAGTTCCTATAATAATCTGAAACTATTATTACTATTACTGTTAACATAAAATTCTGTCAAAAAGTTTAAAAAATTGGTAATTAGATAATAATAAAACTTAGGCACATGTGGTAGTGACAGAATCTTGTAAGGTCCCCCAATAATAACTGTAAGTTGATTTGCAGTTTACTATAGCTATGAAGGTGAAATAAGTCCTACAAAAAGAGATTCAAAGCTTCAGTCAAACTGTCTCCTTCAGGAATGAATCCTCGAGTAAAGATACGAACTGAGCCTCCTGCATTTTTAAAGGCAGATACTGCATACTTCATGTCAAGCTGCAGATCTGTAAGTAGAGACTTTGAAAAGAGAAGCAGCACGCAGTGATTTCATGCTAATTTCATGCATCATTCAGAGTCAAGACACCATCTAAGACTTGTTTGACAAGACACATTCAAAGTACAAAATGATCAAACTGAAATTGTGTCAGTTATTTTATGAGCAAATCAGATTTCTGAATGTTGCAGCATTTGCTGTACAAGGAGCTGTATCATCAGAACAGATTAATTAGATGAAAGGTGGAAGTAATACAGTGTGCAAAGTCAAAACTGGTAAAAGTGTGATTGATCAAAGAAATGCAATGGAATCACGTTGCCTCTGAGTGACTACCTCTTACTTTATTAAATGTTCCCATGGCATTGCATGATCATTTCTGCACTTTAATTCTGCTGCTCAGAACTGAACAAAGTTCACCTATTTTGTTTCATGGAGTCAAACTAATATCATCTTCACTTTTGATCTGCCTAAATTGTCCTTTCCCAGGTTTGAATGAACTCACAAGCCTCAAAAACAAAATTCAGTCAAACTTGTCATATTTTCCTTATTTACTTACTTCCTCAGTGCATACATTTGCACAACTATGAGGCTCAACTGTGACCCAGGATTGGACCACAATCTTTAGATAGTCTCAGTTTGATTTTAGATACTGTAATTAAATAGTCAAAGGCATTAGGAAATATGAGAAGGAAAGGCAGACTGAAAGAAAGGGAACAAAAAGGACAAAGAATATGAATAATTGAGGGTATAAATGAGGTAACATTTGTCCAGAAAGAACTGTGTCATTGCTATTTTAATTTTCATAAGTTCTCTACTGAAGCAGAATATAAAAGCAAATCACACATTCTTTAGACAGAACAAAATCTCATGTTATTTCAGACACTTTTAACTGAATAAATGCACCAGTAATGCCACCTGAATAAATGCACCAATAATGCTACAGCATTACCCTATTATGGGACCACAGGAGAATCAAGGTTGAGGAATGACGTGCAGGATCTGGTAGGCAGTTTCTGCTCCAGAAGAGGTAGAGTAATGTGGGTATGAGCTTGACTATGCCACATGCTTTGGGGATACAAATCAGCCCCTTTTGTTAGCAGTTTTCTGGTTAAGCCAGGCTTGCAAGCAGAAAACATCTCCAGGTTTTCTACATCTTCCTAATTCAGATATGGTTCTTAAGGAAGCAAGATCCAATGTCGAACTGAATGGTTCAGATCTACAGGAAATTTTACAGTCATTGATCTCCAGGAAGCAGCAGTATCCTTCCTGAAGGTCCACCTTGCAACACACACACTGCAGCTGGGAATTCTGTTCTGCTTCCAAGATTTTGCCCAATGTTGTATAGCTTTGCTGTGAATGTAATACCTTGATATTTTTTTCACAGAACCCTTGTTTCCACAGTAACTTTGAAGAGGTTATGTTGATTAGCATATTTTTTCCGTGACAAAACCCATCCAAAAGAGGATAACAGCAAGGAGCTCATATAACTGTGTACGGGTGACAAATCAAGCATATGGAGTGTGAAAAATAAGAGTGAAATCATTGAAGAAGAGCTAGCAGCTAACTCTTCATATGAAGTTTAGCCTTTTTTTTCAATCACTGAAAAGTAAAAAAAAAATGTGGTGCTATGTAATCTGCAACATTCGAGATTTCTGGAATTCATTTAAACAATCTCATTCAGAGCTTTTTGCTTTACTGACTGATATTTCTCCTTAAAGCTGGACTTACAACTATATCACTATTTGTCAGTATACCACAATAACAAAAACAAACACGTATAATTTTAGACATACAATACATATAAGTCTTCATATATACAGTCTTCCTTATTCATCTGGTCCTACATATATATGCCTTCAGTCTTCAGAACTGACTATTTGATCTCACTGAAATCTACTACATGGGAGAGGTTCAAGGAGAATCAGTCTTTTAAAATTATAAATTGTCTAAGGAGAGCAGGCTGAAACTTAAAAAATATGACTTAAAACTCAGTTTTAGACAGAAACATAAAAAAACCCCACTGTGGTTCATCATACAGTATTTTAAAATAATTGCTGCAAGCTAAAAATGTTTTGCCATGATCATAATGTTATACCTCTAAGAAATTAAAATAAAGACAAGTTTTAATTGTCAAACCATGGTAATGATAGTGTTTTATCAGGATGCAAAGATTTACATGCTGAGTGTATTGTGTTGTTGTAGATGCATCATGGACTGATGAGGTAAAATAAAAGATATTTTTATTCTCAGTGCACTTACATTTTTACTGAGTAATATTTAATGCAAACAGAAAAAAAAAGAGTTTTCTGGTCTATATCTTCAGTTCAGTTCTGTAGAACAGACTGCAGATAAAATGATTGGCATGACTCATCAGACTGAAAATCTTTTCTTTTAACAGTGATCTACAGCTTTATGAATCCTCTTTTACACAAACATTTTCTATATGCATTTTGCTTCTAATGACGCTTTAGAAAAACTGCCTTTCTGACTTCTAGTGCTCTATCTCCGTTTTTCTTTCAAAAAAACCCCCAGCCAACAATTCGTATATTCACTTGGGATCAGTCTTTAATTCAGTCTAAGTAACACATTCAAATAATAGAAAGATCTAATAATTTTCAATTCTTTTTCAACTTTTTTACATCTGACTAAAATCAGCTGTCTATTAAAGTGATAGCCTACTGGGTTCACTTCTCCCCATCTTACATCTGTTATACATATTCAGAAACTTGTTTTGATGTTGAAAATTGTTTTATTGTTTTTGTGTTTTCTCACTGTCCTTGAAAACAAAAAACCAGCACATAGTACTTGCAAAGACATTTTCACATATTATCTAAATAAAGTATAGTATTTACTACACAGTAGAAGATCGGTATGATTTCAATTTATTTGACAAATAATCCTCACAAGTGTGAAGACAAAACATTAGTCATTTTGCTGCAATCAGAGTCTTAAACTATAAATTTACATCTGTCAGGACTTAGATCTCTGCAAAGTGCAAAGATTCATATCAAAGCATTTATGTCAAGGACAGAAATGCAAGAAAGTATAAGCTAATATTGGTCCAAACAATTTCTTAAAAAAATTTAGGATGTCTAAGATATTTCCAGTTCACAGTGTAAAAATGAGTATTTAAATGATCTTTTTTTGTAAAATAAAAAAATACATAATTTTTCAATATAATTTCCTTCAGGCACTTAAATGCCTGAAGTTTATTTGAAGTTTATTTACTGAATATTTACTGCAAATTGCTTTATTGGCAGGAGGAGTCAGATAAACACATAGAAAGGAATGGTAGGGGAAAAAAATATCCCTAAATATACACAAATTTCAATTTAAAAAAAGCAAAACATGCTATCAACAAGGAAGCTAATGGAGGACTATTCATTCTACTTTATTTAAAATAAATTTCAATAGGAAGATATACTGCCCAGCTTGAATATACATCACTTTAGAAGGCTACGAATTTATTTCACTATGATTTGGGAGCCTATGCAATCTGGGACATGATCAATTACAGTTTTCCACTATGAACACCCTCAACATACACTCAAACACATGCAGCTTCTCCTAGTTACAAGATGAACAAGAACATCTCCCGGAGTACCACTGCAGGAATACTTTTGGGAACCCCTTACAGTTTAGGAAGTTCTCAAAGCATCCTTGATGTTCCCAAATCTTCCTGGTTTGGGAATTCTGCTAGATCACCCGTTACTGCCTAACTAAAACATTTGGTCTCAGTGCCTACAGAGGAAAGATACATTTGCACTGTCATTTTGACAACCAGTTTTGTAACAAATCTCAAAGTTAGGTAACATTTTTCTTTTCATTTGTTTCTTCCTGTAAATTAAATACGTTAATCATTTTCTAAAGCTTAGCAAAAAAGTAGAAACTTGCAGTTAAGAATTACACAGAAATAAGAAAATTTATTTTATGAGATGCTGATCTTTTTCAGAAATTAGGTGATCATTCATGTAGTTATTTACACTGGCATTGTAAGAATATAGCACTACAAATATCAAAATTTAATGTGAGTAAATTTGCACTACAAATGCAAAGAACCATCAGCTGGAAGAAACCTACATATGCTCTTCTTTCAGTTCATAAGTGTTTACATGCAAACCTGCATATTCTCAGAAGAACAGAAAGTTCTAGCAGTAGTAAACTGTTGACATTTCCTAGGCACAGTGGTGCATAGCTGGTTCATCATCTAAAAGTATAGAACGAAACTGTGAAGGCCAAAGATCTATTTATTCATTTATTCAATAAATGATAAGAAAGAAAAGAGAGAACACCAAAAGGCAAATAAATTTGTGGCAATAAATAGCACTGTATTGACATGTTTGTATTCTGGTCCTGAAGGATTTGCTCATTGTTTTGACAATATAGGATAAATTGTATAAATTAAAATGCTGAAAGGAAATTAAGACACATGGGGAAAATGCAAAAAAAATTTTTCCTCCCAAAGAAATAATATTAAACAGATGCCAGTTATTGTGTGCTAGTCCAATGGAAACAAAAACAAAACCTCTTGAGACTTGTGTGAAACTATATTTAGATAGTCATAAAAATGAGAGAAGAATATTTTGCCTTCACTCAATACTTCCTAAATATATAAATAAAACAGTATTTGCTTATACAAAAGACTTCCTTATGTTATATCAGAGCAAAGCAGTCTGTACTCAGTACTTGATTGAAAATTAAGTGTTCTTATCTACAAATTTCTCCTATACTAACTTAAGCCAATGGATCTCTGGTGTAATAGATTAGGACTTAGATTTGAGTGTTGATGATGGAGCTGCATAGCCACACTTTCTGCAAAACGCTGGAGGAACTTATTTTTTTGATAGAAAGTTTTGAAAATTTACCACTAATTGTACAACTGACTCCTGAATATTTAGAGGACTTGTCATCAAAAAGCCTGTGAAATACCAAGGTTACTGCAACAATATTTTAAAATTATAAACCATACACATATTCTGAAACTATTTTTATATAGTTACCTGTTACCTTCTAAAACCTCCTTCTCCTCTGCCTGCCAAACACTAAAATGCCATCCTTGTTAGCCAAAGTTATCATGTAACAGAGTGTTGTTCCTGTTTATTATCAGTTACAAATAAATAATGAAATGCGATAAAAAGAGTTTTAAAAAAAAGATGAGAGATTTAAGAGTAAAGGAAAAAAAAAAAAAAAAAAAAAAAA
>NW_010318271.1:0-1131 GCF_000700745.2 Antrostomus carolinensis
TGCACAGTGTGTGTGTGCACAGTGTGTCTGTACAGTGTGTGCGTGTGCACAGTGTGTGTGTGTGTGTGTACAGTGTGTCTGCACAGTGTGTCTGCACAGTGCGTGTGTGTGTGTGCACAGTGTGTGTGTCTGTGCACAGTGTGTCTGCACATTGCGTGTGTGTGTGTGCGTGTGTGCACAGTGTCTGTGCACAGTGTGTGTGTGTGTGTCTGCACAGTGTGTGTCTGCACAGTGTGTGTGTCTGTACAGTGCGTGTGTGCACAGTGTGTGCGTGTGTGCAGTGTGTGTGTGTCTGTACAGTGTGTGTGTCTGCACAGTGTGTGTGTGTGCACAGTGTGTGTCTGTACAGTGTGTGTGTCTGTGCACAGTGTGTCTGCACAGTGCATGTGTGTGCACAGTGTGTGTGTGTGTGCACAGTGTGTGTCTGCGCAGTGTGTGTCTGTGCACAGTGTGTGTGTGCAGTGTGTGTGTGCACAGTGTGTGTGTGTCTGTGCAGTGTGTGTGTGCACAGGCTGTATCAATGTGTGTGGCCTGGCTGCACACGCAGTGTGCATACATGGTGTGTGCAGTTTGCGTGTGTGTGCATGCGGCCTGTGTGTGCACACCCATAGCTGGTATCTGGGTGTTCACAGGGGTGGTGTGTGCACAGGGTGTGTGTGCACGTACACGGCCAGAGCGCGCATGGAGTGTGTGTTCATGCTCTCTGCATGCACAGGTGTGTGTGTGCGTGCATAGGGTGTGTGCACATGCATGTGTGCACAGTGTATGTGTGTGCACACATTGTGCGTGTGTGTGTGTGCAAGTATGCGGTGTGTGTGCACACGCGTCCTTCCCCACCCCGTTCTGTTGGTGGGCCGAGGCTGGACTCCTTGGACTCCTCTCCCCGCATTTCCCACCTCAGCTGCAACCTTCCTCCCGCATCCCTGAGATGGATTCGCACCCCCGGGGATTTGGATGGGGCAGAGGGAGAAGGGAAAAGCAAAGGAAATGTTTAATCCTGATTAACCTCCACACTGCAAACCGGTTGTTAGTAGATATCTTTAAAATACAATTACTACTGCAGTGCTTCCTGGGTGCTTTAATAAACGGTTAATCAGTGGCCAGAGGGGCCGAGGATCCACGCTGCCTGAC
>NW_010318271.1:1153-13821 GCF_000700745.2 Antrostomus carolinensis
AAACGGGATTCACGGCGATGGGGCGAGCCCCTGCCCTGCCTCCCCCCTTTGCCGCTGCACCCACACGCAGCCCCCCCGCTGTGCACCCCAAACAGCCCGTCCTGCACTGCCTGCCCTCGGCTCTGCAGCACTCGGGGTGTCCACACGTGGCCCCGGCGCTGCCACTGCCTCTCGGGCAGGGGATCGGAACCGCCTGAGCACAGTTTTCCGCTGGCCTTGAGAAATTACCTGAAAATCTTCAGGGAGAAAGGCAGTAAACATCTGTATACTATTAAATCCATTAGATGTGTTCATTATTTTATATTGATTGGTATATCACTACACAAAGTTAATATATTATGATTATTAGTATATTGTTAAATCATTAAATACGACAGCAGACACAATAAATAATTTCCAGGGGATCTCTGCTGACATTTAGAAATTGATGGCTATGTTTTTCCTTTTGCATCCTGGCTGACTGCAGGGCTGCAGCGACGCTCTGCCTGCTCTGACTGATCTTCCCCTGCTTTCCTCTGTGAGTAAAAGAGCCTGCTCCGCCATGCCCAAGTTTGCATTTTAAAAGATGAAGCTGAATTAATACAAGCCCCAAAGAAACCTGTCGGACGAGGATATTCAAACCACTTGCATGAAACGAGGAGCCACAAGAAGGATTTACACCGGAGGCCGTATCTCGGTGTAGCTCAGGGAGGAGAACACCCTCTTGCAACACCAACAGGATTTTTGTGTGAAAACGCCAGGATGGAGCTGCCCTTCTGCCAGCAGCGCTGCTGCCGCCTGCGTCCTGCAGGTCCCCATCTCAGCAAGCTCTCCTGGCTGTGGAGCACAGGAGCAAAAGTGTCCACAAACCCTCAGCCCAGGCTCCAGGTCACCGGGGTTGGTGGATTTATGGCACAGCTCCTCATGAAACAACAGATGTTGGAGAGCGCGCACATCTGTATCTTTACAGCGGGGGAGCTGGATGCCAATCAGGGTTAATTCGGGATAAATTTACAAGAGCGCACAGCATGACCCAAGGTAGCTCTTTATTGGCCTACTACAGGCCTGCTAAATACATTGGCCGACTACTACACATTAAAGCCACATGAGCTTCTATGTTCAAAATGAATTTTACAGGAAGACACAGGGATAGAAAAAGGAGGAGAGCCTGTGTCACAAATGACATCCAGATGTGAAAACACTGTAAATACAAACATCAAAAGGCTCACCCCTCCACATTCTGCAAAGACAACACTGGAGAAAGGACTTGCTGCATTTAAACAAATATTCTGGGCAAGGAAGCCAAGGAGCCTGCTGTCCCCGCTGCAGCGCAAACCCCCACGGATCCGAGTGGGAATGAGCCATTCGTCAAGGCAAATATGCAGCAAATACTACGCCGTCCTCGAGACGGTCCAACCTTGGATCAGGGGCAATGAAACGGGATGGAAGGGGAGGTGTTTTCCTAAGAAGACCAGAGGTTTAAATCTAATAACTCAAATCTGAAAACTGCACTCCAGAAAGCATGTGATTATCTGAAGTCTCCAGAGCTATGACATACTTCTTACTAGAATTTCTATCATTCAGGGATGGCTCTTAAGCCTCGCCAGCTGCATGAAATAACTAACTAAATAGGAGCCTTTTAAAGCTTTGGTATTTGCCACACTGAAGATACGACCAGAGTGATATCCTAGAAAATCTGGGATATCTGGTAAACCACTCAGGAACTGTTTCAAGATGATGTGGCAAATGGAAGACCATTCCCCTGGAAGGGCTCTGGAGAGCCCACTCACATGGACCAGCGGAGGAGGATGAACCAGCAGCGAGTCATTGTGAGTGAAGGACAAGTGCTCCTGGAGCCAAGGACTCATCCCATCTGCCACCTTTCCCTTCTTATCCACCTCCAAGTGCAGCTGGACACAACAGGGCACAAAGCTGTCTTGAAGCAGGACAGAAGAAACCTAAAGTAGTACCAGTGGCAGAGGAAGCCACTTAACACACTTCCAGAAAGGCGGGGGTGCAGTCTCAGATGTTTATTTAATGTTCTGGGTTCAGCCCTCGAATGTGCAAACCAAGATGACACCATGGGGTGTTACTTGCCTGAACTCTCCTTTGGGAGCAGTGTGGCCAGGCGGCGGGCTGGTGCAATGTGAAAGCAAAGCTCTGATGGGGTGTATTCTTGTTTTCTCATCTTTTCAAGGTGCTATCTGACCACCAACAGCTTACACACAGTGTGAGCAGACCACACGAGGGACTCCATACCGAGCTTGTTCTAACCTCTTGACAGTGCTGGGATGCCAGGGTGTGGGGGCAGCATGAGTGCTTGCAGGGAGATGAGATATGGGCTGTGGCTATCGTTTTTACTCAGGTCTGACTAAAGGATCACAGCCATCTGCTCTACCAGTGGTGTCTGTCCCAAATGGAGAGCCCTCCCTTGAGACAGGACTCCATCAGACTAGACTGGTGCTTGAGGAGAGCACGGAGGACTCTCCTCACACCCCAAGCCAGACCACGCTTCTTGTGTTGAAGCTCAAAAGCTTCAAGCAGTTTGAGACTGGCAGTGCTGGCAGTAGAAGGAGAAAGCACGTAACCATAGCGTTGCATAAAGATGTCATGAGGAAATCAGGATTTTACAGTAGAGAGAGTAGAAAAACACTCAGGAAGAGCTTGGATAAACTCAGGGCTAGAGTCAATAAGAGACGCCAGCCGCCTCCTGCACTGCGGGCCCCCACCTGGGCTTCTGCTGGGAGGCAGCGGAGAGAAGTTTTATTGAATCTTTTATTGAATCTGTCTCTAGGCTGGTAGTGGCGCTAGGTACCCTCACCAGGGCCTAAAAATAGAAATGAAGCGACACAGGAATTTGCAGTGAAACTTGTTAAAATATGCTCTGATGTGCCTGGAAAGAACGCGTGCGCTGGGGAGAGGGAGCGTGGTGGGGGACAGCGTGGCGTGCCAGCCTGCTGCCGGGCACCTGAACCTGCCCGAGCCGCTGCCCAGAGCCCCGGCGGGTCCTGGCTGCTGACAGCGCGGGAGCTCGACTGCAGCTCCCCATCCCTGGGCTGCTGGACTGCAGCTCTCCATCCCTGGGCTGCTGGACTGCAGCTCTCCATCCCTGGGCTGCTGGACTGCAGCTCTCCAACCCTGGGCTGCTGGACTGCAGCTCTCCATCCCTGGGCTGCTGGAGACACACAGCTCCACTCCCGGGTCTATCAATTGCTGCAAAACCATTTAGCCATTGGAGTATCACACTACATGTAAAATCTATAGCCGCTCAAGAGGTTAATTTTGACATACAATTTTCACTTGCTGAACAGAAAAGGGAGGGGAAGCCTGAAACTGTCTAAACAAAAGAATGTTTTTTTCCACTGCACTTTCAAATGTTCATAAAGCGAACAGAATACAGTTAGAGACGGCCCTCTGCCTCGGGGCATCCAAGGCTATGGCTCCAATTAAAGAGAACAAGGATACAGGAGGTGGTACCTCCAGTCTGATTGCTCTCGCCTGGGGCAGCTAAGCCTCATGAATAAACACTGTTGACTCTAACTCTCAACAAAACAATTACACATTTGTTTTTAGAATACATTTTCTTAGCCTTTCCACTTGCAATTTTTGCTACTATAAACTAGCCGGGACAAGAATAAATACCTTTGTGATTCTCTAAACATCCTTGTAATTGCAGTACTTCACTCATGAATGTGTATTTCGACAGAAGAAAAGATCCCAAGCGATATGAAGAAATGTTTCTTTGAAGTAACCTTTCAGAATTAGATGCAAAATATTTACAGCTAATTATTACTACAAGAACTCCTGTACACACTGCCAGCTACAGGAGTTAAAACCTTACCCACAAACCCAGTTATCTCTGAAGAATGCAAACACAAGGAGATGGGCGAGACTTGTATCTAGGACTCCTGCTAAGTGTGGTGCAGCTCCCTGGTCCCCCCATCTTCCCATAGACCTATCAGCCCCCCGACCTCTCTCCTGGCAACCTCCACTGCAATCAGCCTGCAAATGGGACCCCAAAGAGATGCTGCAAAGAGATGAGGAGGTGATTCTACAGAAGTGCCTGCTCAGCTATTTCCTGGATGCAAATGAAAGGAGTGGCAGGACTTCTATTGTTGTGGAAAGTCTAAACAGAACAGGCAGTGGATGAATCCAAGTGAAAGTGGGCAGATAACTTCCTCCCACCCCAAGCACCCAGCTGTTAGAGCAGGCAGGACAAAACCTGGAGCTTTTATGAAGAGAGCAGATAGCCCTAGCTGGCCCTTACAGGCTCAGGTTTCTTGTAAAGATGGGTGAAGAAGTAAAGCAGAACTCTGGTTTCCTTCTGAGCACAGCCGTGGAGGAGAAGAATGATTTACTCAACCTCCTAAGGAAACTTCCCAGAAAACTGACCTATTGCTGCAAAGCTGAACAGCCAACCACCAACCACCATTTCAAAATACCAAGCCTTAAGCTGCCCTTTCTCTGCTTAGCACAAAGATTTTGGCCAATAAATACACTTTTTTTTTTTTAATTAGAAATGCTTCCTAACTGGATTTTCATCCTTCTCACTGTTAGTGTAAGGATGAGAAAATATGGAATGGGAAAGTAATGGAGAGGCTGCTACCCTGGACAGGTGACACTTGGGCTGTGGATTTGGGAGCGACTAAGCAATACGTTAATGATACTCGTTCTACATTCAGAGTCAGAAGACAAGCGATGTTGCCTGCTCCTATATGTTATTTATATATTGTGTTAAGCAACAACGTGCAAATGAGCTGGAGTACAACATATCAGACACAGCAAGATGTTACAGTGCAGTACTACACAGCACAACAAAGAGAAGCGACTCTCTGTATGGGGCCCTGTATCCCAGGAGTGTTTATACTTGATTGTATAATTGGGACCACAGCCAGCTCATCCTAAAATATCCAGCATGAGTATGGTTAGGCATTGCATCTGTAGCATATACAACTTTAGATGTCAAAGCATCTTTGTTTGAAGTCAACAGCAATAAAAACTGCATTTGTACGAGAGCTTAGCATGTGGGAATACATATTGCTAAAGCAGGATGTTAACACATGGCCCTCCTCAGTTGCTGCTGCCAAAAGTACGCCTTTCAAAATTGGGATGAGCATGCCAATAATCTGTAGGGTATTTTAAAACTTGGAGAAATGTACAGCAATCATCCAGTATTGAAGAAAAATCTTTTGGGGCAAATTTACTTTTGGTAGAAACTGGCATAACTCCTTCTACTTTGAAAGATATGGGTCCTTCGCATATAGGGACATGTGATGTGTAAACAAAATCCACAGAAGGATTTTTCTGTCACGTTTCATTCTGCAGAACCTTTGCTTAGTGACTTAGTGACCAATTACTCACTTACCCAAGTGGAACTTTCAAATGTATACAAATTTTCAAATGTACACAAACCTACCTTTTTAAGGTTGCTATCTTGATTTTATTAAGGCACACAGAAATGATATCAAAAGTGTGTTAAGCTTATGGGATTTCTGTGAATCCCCTTTCTGATATTAAACTTTAAACGAATATTATGATTATATTCCAAAGGCTTGAATGGGCCGATGATTTTGAAAGTGCTACTTTGGCATCATTGTACAGCTCCATTCTTTTATGTATGTTTTGTTAAAACACAAAGAGGCTCTATTTATGAAAAGCAAGTCTTAAATCTATAGTTTGTGAAGCCATAATTTGTGGTTGCAATTGTGGTTAATTTAACAAAGAAAGCCTTTTGGTTCACAGTGCACCATACTTACTATTTTTCATAAACTACCAGAGCAAAAAAACCCCTTCAACATGTCAGATATATGATGATCCAGCAATGTTGCAATTTTCCAACTCCTATTTTGTGGTATACCATATTATATGCACAGGAATGCTACATCATTTATTCTGGAACACAGCCCTGTAATTATTGCTGGCAAACTACTAATTACATACCGCCATCAAAGCCATCAAATCTAACAATTTTCCCAATAAAAAAAAATAACTACTTTCGTGTGAAATATATCAAATACAGCCATGAGTGCCATGCATGTTTTTATTTTAACATGCATGCCATATGGTATTGATCCTCCACTCATATATACTTCACCTAAAATATCTGTACTGACAACGGGATTCTGCAAGCTCTGCGTTACTGTACAATGCCATGGGGCACGAGAGGTCTCAGCCGTGAACCGTGGTTCTCATCTGGCATCTCCCCCGATCTGAGGGCCAAACCTCTCCAAACACTCACGTGTTTTTTGTCTGGGTCTAATTAAGATTGAAGCCCTGCAACAAAATGGAGGTCTAGATCTCCAGTTCCCCAGACTCCAAGGTTGTTGTGTTTGGAATTTTGTCACTGGTTCATCTTTAGAAGCTACAATATGGATCTACTTCTGTGCCCTCCGCTGAGAGCACTGCGGAGAAAGCCTGTCAGCTGGGCAGAAACCTGCTTCTCTGCATCCCAAGGAATTCTAAGAGCCATGGCAAATTTCAACTGCAGAACCACACAGTTTTGAGTCACTTCTAGGAAAAAAGGAGCTATTGTGAGGAAGAGGGAGCACGAAACGGTAATTCCCCAAAGATAATGCCCTACATACAGTGACACTTCCAGAAATCAGCCACAAATTCGACAGCTTGGAGCGGCCGCACCGTTCCCTTGCAGCGCAGGAGGAGCACGGGCAGGAAAGCAGCAGACGCATATGGAAATCTGTGACCGCTCTCCTTGAGGCTGCCCGTGTCTGACACACTCAGGTGGGTGATTTAGTGCACGCCTGTCCCGTGCCCAGCTGCCCGTGGGCTGGCAGGGCACCACGGAGATCGGTGCTGCAGTCTCCCAAGGACAACGTGGGGTGAAGCGGGAGCCCCGGCGCTGCAGGGAGCCAGTTACAGATTTGAGGCTCCAGGCTGCTCGCTCGCAGCACCTGCCCGAGCGGCTGCGGGGCTCCTGCGCTCGCAGCTGGCAGCAACATTACCTGGGTGGCGGTGGACGATGCCGGCGGAGCTCAGCAGCATGCCAGGGCACAGGGAAGATGGGGCTTGTGGCTGCAGGAGCTGCTTTCCCCCAGCAGCACATATGGCCCTGGAGGGAATCCCTAAGGCTCTGGGCTGTCCCAGCAGCCAAGGACAAGGGGGAGAAGCCCAAACCAGCATCAGCTCCTGCTGCATCACTTTTCTTCATTCACAGAACCCCCTCCTGGCTTGGGGGAGGCATTTTGACAGGCAGAACAGCAACATCAGTGGCAATCTCCCCAGCATGACTTCCCCTGGACTCCACCTCCTGAGCGGTGTGTTTCTGACTTGGCAATCAAAACATCTGCAAGACTCACTCCCTTTTAAAAGCATGACAAACAGCGTAGGTATGCGAGACAATTTTCTTAATCTTTCCCAATTTTCTCCTATTTCAAAACTGCAGTTAAAATTGACTGCGGAGCAAACCCCTTTCCTGCTTGTCGGGAGGCACGGAGCAGTGTAAGGAGCTTGTTGCACACTTTGATGATAATATGTGAAACGAAACAGCCAAGGGCGCTTGTGAAGGATGTCAGAAAAATCCCACTGGAGTACAGCAACCTCAACACCTCCGTGGCAGCACAGGGCACACGCTGCCAGCACAACGCTGCACATAACTGCAAAATCTGGCGCAGTTCTGGTGAAGCATGGACTATTTGCTTAAGTTTCTGGCACTTACTCCTCAGTGTCCTTAGCAGCTTCAACAAGAATAAAGCATGCTTTGCATGCCAAGCAAGTTGGCTGATCTTAGTCACGGCCTTGGTCAAACACAAGGAGTTGCTTGACAAGAAAGAACTGCAACTAAAAACGTTAGAAAATGTTAACAGAACTCACAGCTTCCAAGGTTAGTGTTGTACCTGGAGCCTGACAGTGTTTGGGAACAACCCTCAACATTCATCTCTGCAGGAGTTTTCAGGCACCAACACTCCTTTTCCTCTTTCTATCTCTGTTCTTGTTTATTTTGCAACTACAGAAATGGTCTGGTTTGAAAAAAAAGTGACAGGTATAAGACTCAGCTCATACGGGTAACTGTAAAAAGAGATTTTCTTCCTTGAGTCTACTTTCAGGTTTGCTGCTATCAGTCGAGGATTAGTCAGCTAATGTGGCATCTCTGTTGACATACATTTTCTCCCCACAGCTAAAACAGCTTAACTACTTTATACACCAGAATATGCAATGGTTAACCAGACACTTTCAAAAAAGAAAAGTATCTCCAACTTACTCATTTATAATTCTGCTTTTAGTATTGAATTGGAATCCACAGACAAAGAAATAAGCACCCAAGACCCTCGTGCCTCTAAAATATGCTCACATGAAAAGCTTGAAGTATGCTTAGATAAATAAATGAACAGCCAAAGTTACTTGGCCAGTCTTGCAAGCGCACAGAATCCATTCAAAATCTTGCATATGTTTTCTTCTTCAGCGTATGCACATTACAAGGATTAAACAGAAAGGGAAACTTACAGCTTTAGACACACTTTGTGTCTCAATACCAACTGCAGCACTGGCTTCCCTGGAAGGATTATCAAGGCTACACCCCCATGCAGCTGTCAGTCCCTGCGGGCTGTAATTCAGCTATCCTGCTCTCACTCTATCCATCACATTTACACAAATCCCCAAGGTGGACTGCCTTCTAAATGTCTTTACCTTGTGCATTATCCTGGGGCTTAACAATCCAATATTGGTGCAGCCAAGGATAATTACTCTCCATTGACGATAAAACACCCTGAACCCTGTCAGGCATGGCAATTTGCATCTTACAGTGCTGAGGATCAATAGATACAACAAAGGAGTGAAACCTGATTAGATACCACTGCCTCTCAATGGAAAGGGAAGAGCTGATTGTTTTGCAGGGTTGAAGTCCTGGTTAAAAGGGAAATGGAGGTTTCCCATTACAACACAGTCCCCAAACCTTCTGTTTGCCTAGAAACTGCTGCAGGGAGTTTGAGACTTGAGGAGAAAGTAGGTGAACAAACAACCAGGTCTTATAGACTCCTGGTAAAGGAGGAGTGGGATTTACTTGTGACAGTGTGGCTCGTGCAGTTTCACTGTAGCCCAGAGCCCAAGAGAATTCAGTGGATGTGAATTGTCTGGAGCTCCAAGAGGTTCCACCTTTCCCCCGTTTTTATAGATTTACACTATAGAGAGGTCAAGTACCTAGTTCACAATCACACACTGCTTCAATAGCGCGCCTGGAAGTTGGCTGTTGGCTCTCCAAATCAATCTGTTTCTGAAGCATCCTCTAAGAGTGTGGGCCCAGCAAAGAGCTCCTGCCCTGCCCAGGCAGCAGAAATGTCATATATATTTAAAATAAGGGACTGCAGGATTTTTCAACCACAACTAACCAGGTAAGCAGATGCCTGAAGGTGGAGGTGGAATAAAGAATTATCCCAACCCATTCAACAGTCTTCTAACATCAATCTAACACTGAATCTGATCGAAGATAAGAAGAGCAGTGGGTGAACTTCGGTTCCCACATTTAATCTAGAGAGACATCACAAGCTTCCGCCTCTTCAAGTCTTTATTTGGAGGCCAGTAACACACTGACAGAAAACCATGGTTTGGCTGACAGCACTGCTGGGCTGCAGGCAGGGAACACATTCCCGTTTGGACGTGATTCTCCACCGCTGACACTCCCTGGGCTCAGCTGTGCCCATCTCCCACAGCACACCCAGATTAGTGATACCACAGCTCAGCCCTGGGCTGCAGACCAAGAGCTCCCAGAATGGATGTAGCCAACTGTGTTAAATCTGGATTTTTATTTGGTTTCTGGTGGCAGAGCTACATTAAGCAGGGATTGCACCTCTCCATGCTCTTGCCAGACTGAAAGAAATGCAGACTTTTCTTCCGGGGAAAGCAGTTAGTGAGGGAAAAGTTGAATTTGAGGGATTCCCAACCACGTGAAGGACAACATCTTAAAAAAGCCTCAAAACATGAATGATGCAGGAAATAAAACAACATCAAGAAAAGATCTGGGCACATCTTTTCAGAATGCGTGCTCTGAAAAGCATGTAGAAGGGCTCAAAGCAAGAGAGGAAGAAAGCAGAGAAAAAGAGAAAAACTCTTCAGAAACCAGCTGGGAATAGTCTGTTCTTATCAAAACACGTTGCTGACACAGACCTGTCACGGAGCCAACATCTGCTCCCAACTCGCAGAGTCAGTCCGAGGCATGCTGAGCGTCTACTCCACACTCAGACACAGGAGTACCAAGAGTTGACTTGGCACGTTGGACATAAATGAGAAGAGCTTCTGAAAGCACCAGTGAGCTCAACGGGAAGGAAGCTTGCTCCTTTGATGGGAAAACTTTTTATTTTGACCCACAGGCAATCTTGCAGATTTTCTCTGCAGAAAGGAGTCTCTTCCAACGTGGGAAATGACCTAGGGGACCTCTGACACAGATGGTAGTGTCTACTAAAGCCAAACAGGGGGGTTGCATATGGCAAGCCTGAAAAACTGAAGCTCACTAGCATTACGGCACAGGATTATCACTATTTTATCATCCTAAGGATCTGTTTCTTTCATCCTGACAGCTGCTCAGTGTTGGTTGATTCAGGTGTCCCATATTAACACCTAAGAGTAAATTTAATATTGGTGAGAAGTACCAATGCTCCATCTAAAATCCTTTGTTGTCTTCACTCGTGCAATGCGGCCGAAGCATGCTGTCTCCTATTAACCCGAAATCTATCCCGAATGCCTTAAAGGCTTTCACTCCCCTTGCCTGCTTCAATCCCCAGCGTTTTTGGGGTACTGAAGAGGATTTGCAAACAGTCTGAGACACCACCACTATAGAACAGACAGTAACTATCCCACCTAGGGCGAGACACCAAACAACATCTGTTGGATTCTCACACGAGCATCCAGCTGCTGGCACCACGGTGCCTCTGCAGCGGCACTCTGAATCTACCCTGCGTTGTGGGGATCCACCACCCATCATGAAGAAAGGGACGTTACTATGGCTTTCCATCTGTCAGTACAAAGCGAAATGTAACTTTGTATTGGGCTCTCCACTCTGCACTCAGGCATGGAAGATGTAGAGCTTGCTGCTCTGTATGGGAAATGGGAGTGGAGCTGCTGAGTCACGAGAACAGGGGCCGGTATCACCCTGGGGAAAACCACTAATCCCCTCTGATGCACCTGAGTACGATGGATTCCTCAGCATTCCCGCACAATCTCAGACTGTCAGAGGTGCATTGATTTGTTCGGCAGTGGAGAGCAGAATGGATATAATGGAGGTGATTTTTAAGGTGATGATTGCTATGGATGGGTGAAGATAAAACTGTATTAAATAAGCAGCCATTAGAACTTAAAACTGAGCAGTCCAGCCCCCAGCTCCTGCCCTCTGAGAGGAGGATGATAACGCTGTCACATGTATCTAACAGAGGTGAGCAGGAGCATAATGAATTCACAGGGTGTAATAAACCTGGTGGAAAGTGGCTGAAAATAGACTTGTGGTAATAATGCATCCTCTTCCAACACAGTGCACTCAAGGACACTGTCCTCATCAAAATGACATTATGTATGGTGGAAGAAAACAGAAAGAGAGTATAAATGTAGGGACCTCATAAACAGCCACGACCAAGTCCCAGACAAAAGCATCCTATTAAAGACAATGATGCTGAACCCTTGAAAACAAATGTAAATTAGCAAAACTGCTAGTCAGGGTTTGCCAGGAAAGCTTCTGGTCATCGTTAACTGCTCCGCACAATTGGAAGGGAGAGGAAGAGGGTCAGGATAAAGACCTATTTCCCTATCATTTCATCACATCACTCTTCATATAAGCACCCTGCTGACCAGCCTTCTCCCAGAACTTCTCAGCGATTAGCACCATGCTGTTTCTTACTGTGAATTCGAACAAGAGTAGCACAAAGCTATCAGCAGGGACTTCAGTGATCAGAAACTGCTCAGACAATTTTCACTATCATTTTTTCTATGTCAAACAAATGCCTATTGTCACCGGGCCTGCTCCTGTGGCACGTGGAGAGCTTCTGCAAATTGCAGAGACCCCTGTCTCTTGATTTTAAATCCCTAAAATGTTAGTTCTCACCTTAGAGACTAACAGATGAGCAAAGGACAGGGAGCCAGGAGCTGCTGGAGGTAATTCTGGCCATTGATGTGCAGCATAAGTATCTTGGGTACCCTGCCCCTGCCTCAACCTTCCCTGCCTGCAGAACAGGAAAGGAAAATAACAGTATCTCCTTTGCCATGAGGCAAAGGGAACCCAAGGGGTTTTTAAGATGCAAAGTGATAATTGCCGGTATTTGGACTGCAGGTCTTGGCACTGGAATTAGAAGTAGCAAAACTATGCAAGCTACTGTTCAGTCACCAAATACCACAGGCCTGCAATAGAGGGCTCACTGTTAAATAAAAGGGAGGCGAGATTTTAGTCAGATGTTTCCTAGAAAAGTTTCACTTCATTTGCAAAACAAAAACTGCCACTACTGACACGTTTTCTCCCTGAGCAGAAACCTCCTCTGCCTGCTGCCCTGCTGACTCTGCAGTGAAGCCATGATCCTGTACTTGTGGGATCACCATCAGCTGCCATGGGAATGTCACACATTGATGTGATGTCATCATTCAGCCATATGACTCTGGTGGAAGTGGAAAGAGAAGGAGCAGATGGGCTATGAAGTGTATAACCCTAACTGAATGTCATTAGTGCTAGCAGAGGTGTTATAGGACTTACAGGAAAACAAGGG
>NW_010318271.1:13848-19076 GCF_000700745.2 Antrostomus carolinensis
TTCAGAGCTTCCTCCAGCCTGCAGATTTCAACACTACATATATTGCATTTTTTCTTAAAGCAGCCACTCTAGGGGCCAGGGCACTGTATAACGAGAATGGTCAAACACAATTCTAATGTGTCTAGTAAGGCAGAGTGCAACACTTTTATATATATATCAGAACAAGCAATGTGCCAAAGTGCCTGATGATAAGGAAGAAATGTGTCCTCGATCAAGAAAAACCAGTTTAATGCGCACACTGGGAGCAGAGTATTACACAGACACCGCTTTCTCCTGGCCATGTGAATTTAAGGAACCCCTGCTGGTAACTGGGATTCTTTGCAGACAATCAGACCAGAAGCAAAATGTTATAAATTCTTAAGGTACTGTACGATGTGAGATACATCCTCATATTTTATACACAACCAAGAAGGGAAAGATACCATGTAAGCATCTGAGCTCCCATACAACAAATGCCATTTCAAGCATCATTTATTATGCTGCCTTTCACAGACTTTTACAATCCTCAATATGGTTAGCAATTCCAGCTGACTCGTAAAGTGGTTTTAAAATTAATCACTACAAAGAATGTTTATCTCTGTGTTTTTTCCAGTTTGGGGGTAAAATTAGACTCTTACAACCTAGGGATGGTGTGTCTTTAATTTTGTTTAGAACAGAAAATAACTGCGATATGAAAGGTTTAATGAGGTTAGAAATCTAAAAGGAAATGGAGTGGGAATAGATTATCAAGAGAAATAAAGCCAACCGCTGGAGAGTACACTAATATTAAATATTAGGTTTCTAAACCAAATATATATAATCCATTTAGGGACTTAATGGTGGTTCTCAGAAGCACATTTATCTACAGCTTATGGTTCAACAACCAATATTATAACTCCATTTGTCATTGTTAGGTGAGGGGAATGGATGTCAGGGAGGCGAGGGTCAGCAGATGAGGAGGAGCTTGGAGGAGACTCAGCCACTGTACGTTACAGACGGCACTTGGAGGGGAAGAGCTCGCCTGCACATTTCTGGCTCCACACGTGAGGTCCGTTGGCTGCCCTGAAAATGTCTCCTTATGAAAATACCCCTTTTTTCTTTTTTTTTAATGAAGAACAGAGGCAACATCTTCAAGCAGGGATTTGCCTTAAATTAGGCTTTATACCAATTTTTCATTCAGCAAGATACTTATACGTGTGCCTAACTAAATGTGGGATTACGCACTTGATTAAAATTAGCGACATGCTTAAACTACTTGATGAATTGGGTCATTAGATACCTAAGTCAATATGAGATAAGGAGCTCTGGAAATCAAGACAAATTGGAAACTCAAAAATGGATTTCGGTGCTTAGCTTTTGGCACTCACATTAACACATTTACAGTACAGGCAAAGATTTAACTAAACCTCTTGATATTAACTCCTAAAATTAAATCCCTGCTTTGTAAACACCTGCTCTCTTTACAGCTCTCCAGGGACACCGGGGTAGTGAGATGACTCACTGCAGGACAGCTCTGCCCTCTGCAACTCCACTCATCTTCAAGTAGGTCCTGAAGTTGCAGGAAAAACTTCCACCATTAAGAATAAGAGACGAGGAGATGCAATATTTAGGGAAAAAATATGGAAAGATGCATGGGTTTTCATACTTCTATTTTAGAAAAAGTCAAAAGAGTCCTGTCTGGAGATATCAGCTACCTGGCAATGTGAGGGGAGAGCCGCCAGATGAATGACAATTCCTTATCACTTTTACCAGGGCTGCCCAGTTAACCCCTTTGTAGAAGGGGCTGAGGTTTACAGGCAGAGGGAATTTCTTTTTTATTACACTAAATAGTTGGATAGAACACACAAATGCCAAGTGTGCTGATCCTTCCTGAAGAAACCTCTTTTTGTAAGGGCTGTGTGCCAGAAAACTTGTCGCTTTGCCCCAGTTCCATCAGCTGGCAAACACCAGGCACCCTCTCCCTCCCTCCGCATCCTGCCTTGCTGCAGCCCTTCAGTGAAGGAGGAGGCTGATGTTCCATTTCACACTTGGGATCACTGTGTTATTTTGGTTATTCATTGTGTTTTCCCTGTCTTTTCCTTTCTGAAAGGATGCCTGCTGTCAGGGACCCACCACTTCCAAGTGAGTGCTCAGCCTGCCAGCTCCAGGCTTCGGGACGCAGCCAGCAGCTCGCTGAGGACTCCCAGGCGAGCTTCCTTTCTGTTTTCACAGGAGGGGAGGGAAGCTGAGCTGGGAGGATGACACAGTAGGAAACAGAAGTGTGCTCCTTTCTCTTGAAAGGCTCCAAATCTGCTCCCTCTCCAGCCTCAAAGTACTTCTTAGGCCAATTCTTGGTTCACTGAAATCTTGAAATGTCACCAAGAACTGGAGCCAGCCAATCCAACATGCTTGTTTGAAGTGGTCAAAATTAAGTGAAACATGCTCCACTACAAATAACACTTGGCTACTTCCAGCACAAATTCTTCTCGCTATCGATGAAATTTTGAGGAGACTCAGGGCCTTCAGTTAGCACCATATGTTGGCTATCACTCTATTCCTAGGCTGGGTATTAGTGGGTTTTTACTACTGACACCATCAATAAAGGCAACTGAATTAGCTCTAAGAGTCGCAAATCCATCCTCTGAGTGGTATGACCAAATTCTTTCACATAATTTGCCTGAGTGACAGAAAAATATGTTGCGAGTGTAAAACAAGTCTGGAGACTTAAAATGCTTTTAATTCTGCAAAAAAATAATGCAGAGCTTCTTCTCGACTTCAGAGAGCTTTAAATCAAGACCTCACTTCAGCAAAGTACTTAATTTTGATGTTTAACATGAACTGAAATCAGTTTTGCTGAATGAAACCTGTAAACTTTTTTACAGCAAACACAAGGAAGCAGTTTTTCCACATGACATGTCATTAAATTGTGGAATTCACTACCACAGGATGTTGCAGAGGCCAAAAATATAAATGAGTTCAAAAAAAGATTAAACAAATTCACGGGGGATAAGTCCACCAGTGGCAATTAAACACAATGGTCTGGATACGACCTCTGGCTCAGGAAGTTCCTAAAGTGCCGATTGCCAGACGCGGGAGGATAAGACCAGGGAAAGGTTCACCCTGTACAATCCTGTTTCTTAGATTCCTTCCTGAGCACCTCCTGTTGACCACTGATGGAGCAGGGATTTCTGTGCTAGACAAACTGTCCCCATATGGTAATTCCTCTCATCTTCACAACATTCAGATCTGAACAAAGCTTTAAAATTTGTTGCAAAGCAGAGAATTCAGTAACAATCAGAACACTGCTATTTTTTTTCACATCTTGAAAAGTTTTCCATAATTCTCAATAAAAACCAAGCTTTACTAATCATTTCAGTGACAAAGTATCTTGCATTTCTTGCCACTCCCATTTAAAAAGGAGATCCAAAGAAGATATCAAACACAGGAGAATAAATTGTTTATTCCTATTGGTATCCTGCAGCTGTACTATTATTGTTTTATTCCTTCGATCAAATAGTGGTGAAACAGCTGAACATATTCAGCAAAGTTACTTGGCTCATATTCCTTTAAGTAATTTAAACAACGCTGTGTCCAAATGTCTTGTAAAAGTAGAATTATTATGGCATTTTATGCAGAAAGAGTTTGCTTCAGTGGGGTGCAGACGTACAGGGACATAACTTGGAGGTCTACAGCTCCTCCTCAGAGTTATTTACAGTGCAATTCGTAAGTCTTACGATTGTTGGTGCATTTCTTGAAGCCCATCTCTAAGTGTATTTCTGTGAGAATCTTGGTGTTCGATGAAACAGAAAATGATAAATTTGTAGCACTGTGAAGCTTAAAAATATGATCTAAATTCATTCCCTCGTCCCCCAAAGGCTGGGGTAAGGCAGAGAAAAAGATTTCATTTAAAAAACAAGACCTCTCTCTCCCCCTTAAAACCAAAACATTTTCTGAGACCCATGATATTTGATGATGTGGGCCAAATCTATTTATTAGATACAATCAAGTCCTAAATTGCAAGCACCCAGATGTAGCTTAAATTTATGAAATTCATGAAATTTCGGTGAGCCCCAAAATAGCACAAGTTCTTCATCACATTCTTTAGTCTCATATCTCAGTTATAGAGCATGACACAGACTTAGAATTAACCTGTATGAGTTTGTTGCAAGACATAACGAAAATGTCATGAACAAAAATGCTTGGTTAACCACTAGCCAGAGACATTGAATTAATTAAATAGCCTAATTCACAATACCATCCCATCTATGTATAAATTTCCACTGGTTTAAAAACCAATTTTGCTAATATGTGGCAAAACTTACATCAGTTGTTTCAAATTCAATTTGATTTAAGCCTACTCAAATTGCAATTAAGATCAAGATAAATCTATTGAATCCTGGTTTAAAAAGAAAGAAGAATGTGTATGCTGGGTTTTGCTCAACAGTTTAAGCTCATGAACCATCCCCTTAGTTACTGACTAGTACCACTCTGAATGCAATGACTAGGGCAAGAAGCTTTTTACTTCTAAGAACTTGTAAAATTAATTCTTAGAAAAGACTTTCTTTTAAAAAAAAGTTTGTGTCTTTCTTGTTACCTTATGCTGTACAAAGACCTTCCAAAATATTTTTTTTAACAATATGTGTAAATACTTACTGAGATTTTATCCACTGTGTTTCTAACATAAGAAACTTCAGAAGCAGGAAGCCTAAACAGCTTAAGTAAAAATATTTTCTTCTTTCAAGCTTTCCATCTGACGATCCCTCATAGACACGTAATTTCACGGATTCCCGAGTCTGCTGGACAATGCAGGGCTGGATGTCTAGCAGAAAATTACCAAGATTTGCAGAACAAACAAACCCCCTAACTTCCCAAGTAAGCCTTTAGCTCTCTTTATAAATCACACAAAAGTACGTAAGCCTCTTTTTTTCCTTTTTAAAGCTACCACCTATAGACAACACAACCATTTGTTTCTTTCAGTTTCTATTAGTTATAAATTTTGCAAAACTAAAGATGCGAGCAGGACCTGAGTATTGAAACCTTTTTGAAGACAAGCATCAAGGTGAATGCTAACACAGCAGCAAGTTCCACACCCTCAGCATATTCTTTAAGCAGATATAAATTATTTTGCAGTGCTGTTTTATTCAATTTGTTGCATCAGATATAGTTGTTTTCAAGTTAGATACCAGCAGCCATTTGGTAATTGAACATCTCCTGAATTTTAATCAGAGCTATGTTATGCTAATGCAATTCTAGCCCTTTTAGTTTCTGTT
>NW_010318271.1:19104-28349 GCF_000700745.2 Antrostomus carolinensis
TTTTCTTTTTGTCTTTTAGTCCCATGAAAAGTCCTAAGTGATGGCACAAACTTTTCTTCTCTTCCTTGTCAGCTGGAAACAGATTGGAAACTGTGGTAAGTTACCCACCCTGAGCTCAAAAGTGCCTGAAACCAGTGTAGTGACCCTAGCGAAATCCGCGCAGTGGTCCCTACCTCCAAACTTTTCCCTTTGCTATACTTTTTTTTCTTAACCCCTCACGCCATACTTCTATTTATTAGGAGACGATGGGAAGGCAGGAAGAGAGTTCTTTGGTCATTTCTTAGGAAAGGTTTTTTTTCCAACTTATAGCAGCTTCTAAGAGGAGGAAAACAAAGAGAATGAGCAGATCCTGTTGAGGTGACGCAAAGCCTAAGAGATATTTCAGGGTCACCAGCTATCTTATATAGACAACATCTGGCAAAACCATCCAGCAGCAATATGGATACCAGCCCCAGGAAATACTGGTACACATGGCCAGAAAAAAAAATACAGTATTCCAGGTTTTATTTTTTAAAAAAGTCCTTTTTCTGCCAAGAAGAAAAAAGTGAAATATCCACAAACAGCAGCGGAGACTTGCCGGCGCAGGCAGTGATAGATGAGGAATTTTGCTCGCTCTCAGATGCATGGAAGAGAATAGTTTTTTGTGTTAAGAGTTCATTACAGCTTCAGCCCTCCTACTGCACTGTTTCCTCTGAAATCAGGGGCAAGATTAAATCTGTTGTAGCGGAGCGCTCCGTAATGGCTCTGACAGACGTTGTTTTTCCTCGGCCTCACATCTGGGAGTTAACCAGCAGAGCACTTGAAACCAACCAGGTCAGCTCTTTAGTTGAGTTTCGTGTCTAATCAGCCAGGAAGGCTGAGGCCTCAGGTCACACATGGAAATCACTAGAGCTATTTAAGTCGCCAGAGGTTATTAATAAATCTCCCACTATTTCCTTAAGTAAATAATTGGAGGCCCATCTTTCAAACAAGTTATGTCTGGCCATGTTATGGTACCAATTTTATCCTTCCTTTTTTCCCTCACCAAGCAGGAAGAACAAATCTCTGGTGACAACAATGGCAAAACTGTGAATTATAAACATCCATGTGTCTCTCATTTGAATGCCTCCTCGAGTTTCCTTGACAGCTGGGGGAGAGAGAGGCTCTTAGTCTTTTCCACCAGAGCCCAAGCCACCGAAACCGCTCTCGCATCAGCAGAGACTTTGGGAGAAAGCCACTGAGCTCTGGCTGCCAGGTGAAACAGGAGCCACGTTCTCTCCATTAGGTGCTGTTAGGTAGCCAAGTTCAGGTCCTTCTGGGCTGCCATGAGGGAAAGGAGAGGAAAAGCCCGACCATGAAAAATGGCCGGAGACAGGGCTTGGGGCTTCTGGAAAGGAAGAAAAGTGCTGAGGGAGAGATGGGGTTTGCAATGCTGCATCCTCCCTTCAAGTCACGCACAGGCACGAGGCTTAACTGAGCGCAGGGGACCACATCCAGGCCTGACACACAGGTCCTGCGAGACCCGCAACCACTTGTCCCGAGGCCAAATTCACCCACAGCCACAAATAACAAGCCCTGTCTTACCAGAGACCTCAATCTTTCTTGTGTATGTTACTCTTTCAACTTTGGAAATAACAGATGGCTTTGTTTTCCCTGTCACTGCACTAGCTAAGGTAGATACACATATGCTTACACATGGAGAAATTAATACCAGCCCTGGCCACCGCCCATTGCCAAAACTGCATCGCAGCGGCGATCCCCCGTCCGTGCAACCTGCCGGGGTACGCACCGAGGGTCCTGTGCTGCCTCCCCGCTGCAGGGCCATACCTCACACAGGACATTTCATATCCCTCCTGCTCACCCTGACTCAGACAGACAAATTCAGCAAGAGATGGCTCCTGCCTGCCCCTCCTGTCCCTGCACACGCCAAGCCAACGCACCAAGCTCCTTGTAGGTCTCAGCAATATTTATGGCAACTGTGATAACCCCAGCGCATCCTCCCGCTGCCAGATCACTTCCACCGCTGCACTGAGTTACGAGTTGTCTTTGTTTGAACTTCTTTCAAGATGATGCAGAGTCTCAGACATTAGGAATACAGAATGGGTGCTTTAAACAAAGCAAAAGTCTACATGAGAACATTAATCTTGTTCATATACATAGATATATCCATTCCTTTACAACAAATAACGTAAAGTTTGCCTCTAAACAAAGAACATTGTCTCCATCCTTCAAGTCACGTCAGCAAAACAGCAGGCCAATAACCATTCCAACCTTCACACACATGGAAAGACCTTTTTCTTTTCATTTTTCAGAAAATGGAGGATCTGCTCCCTCTCATGACAACACAGTGTCTTTTATTTGTATCTAAAAAATTTTCACACTTGAATCACGTTTCTTTCTTTCTTTACCTCACTCTTGCAAAGATTAATGCCTTGAACCTAAAAACCAGTCCTTCAGAAGGAGGATTCTCCTCACATGATCGCTGCTTTGCAGCATTTCTAACAGGGGCTATCGACTTAATTAACTATAACTTTAGGTCTGAATCTCCCAACGGAAAGCAAATTTGAGCTGTAGCTGCGTACTGCTTCAGTCAAGCAGTGTCTTTCAAGCAAGTGATACTGAAGTATGATCCTCCCACGCCTGCAAATAGTGGGGGGGAAGCAGCCCTGCCTCTCTGGGGTGGGCTCAGGCCTCAGGAGATGCACGCCATGGCTGGACCTGAGCAGTGCCAAGACAGGCTGACAAATATCTCGGGCCTCCAGCAGCAAAGCTTTGTTCAAAAAGTGACATATTGAGCCTGCGTGCGTATGAACGTGTGGGTGAGGGAGGATGGGGGAGAGGTGGAGGTGGCACAGCTCTCTGGCACCCAGGCTGTCGCTCAGCCATCGCTGATGTGGGCACTGGCGGGAGTTGTTTGCCAGTCCTTCTGGCAGAAGAAAAACTGCTACAGATGGCAACTGCCAGCAGGGAACGAACAGCAAAAACAGGAATTCATGACAGAAATTATGGAGAGAAAGAGAAAAAAGCATTTCCAATGTACTCGTTTCATCTTTTCACTTAAAGGAAAACCTGTTATCAAGTGCCCACATGAACAGCTCCACTAAAGCTGAGGGTGGAAATCACTGCAGGGCCATCAGAGCCAGTGGAACCCCTTCAGTTAGAAACCTATCGTGCAGCATGCTTACAGAGACTGCACACACATGCACAATATGCATATTGGCTTGTGAAGATCTGAGTGCACTCACTGAGCGACATTATTTATGCACATACATATTTTTGTGGCTGTGGCTCAAGGACTAGGCTGAAGACAAGGAAAATCTGTGCAATTTGCACATCTTTCCTTTCTGAATGACAAAAGGTGCCAGATTAAGATATTTGCTGTCCTATCCACTTAAGGGAGCACAAGTAGGGAGTGGGAAAGGAAAAAAAAAAAAGAAGGAAAAAAAATGCAGCAAGCAGGAACACTTAAAATGAGTTACTATGTCTGGTCACTCAATCCTTTAAGCCCTGCCAACACTTTTCTGTGATTAGTTAGTAAATCTGACAAGGCCTGCGTTTGTTCACAGCTTATTGACAGAACTGTATTGATAAAGCAATATCCAAGCCTGGGGAAAGAAAGCCCACAATCTCATTTTACTTTCTCAAGTCTTTATTGCACAAAGATGTTTTTCCTGGATGAATTAATTTTCCTGAAACTAAAGTTTGAATTTTCTGAGAGTGCAGCTCTTATATCATTGCTTAATAATTATTGACTAGGTAGACATTAAACACGGGAGAGGAAAAACACGTCACACAAATTTATTTGTGCAGATTTCTGACCTGATGATGCAGGGACGTTCATTTGGAGTTCGTGAGAAACAGAACAACGGTAGGTGTGGGGATTATAATTTTTCCATCCCCCAGAGATACCCTGTGCTTTCCTGTTCCCCCTGCCCTGACTCATCTCAAGCTTCTTCCTAGAACCCGCCTTTGTTTTCCCTGAAGGTTTATGTTGTGGCCATCACGTCCTGGATGAGACCACTGATGAGGTCCCTCGAGGACCCATTAGTGCCGCTCATAAATTAGCCAGATGGGGTTTACCTTGACCAGCTGCAGCGGGTTGAGTCTGGAGGGGAACCCAGGACTCCCACCCCATGAGAGGGAACTAACAACATTTCCAAAGATAAGGAACACTGTCATATGAAAAAGTAGAAAAGGATAGGAATAAAAGCAGAGATGATTTCATGTTAAACCCACATACATTACTGCAGCCTAACTGCAGCGTTTCATATCCAGTTGAATTTTACAAACTCAATGAACCCACAGTGTCAATAAAGAAGGAGCAGTGTGGGATTGTTCAATGACTTCAAACCAAAGTGAGGGGAAATGGGCTCAGCAACCACCTCTGGACACAGACACCAACAGAGAGCAAGCAGCGGTGCAACAATTTTAAAGCTCCAAGAGACTGGAGAAGGTGCCAAATGCTTCTTTCTGCGCACCCACTTGAGATTGCACCTTTTAAAGAGATCTAATGACCACTGAGGAAGGTGACAGTTGACAGAAATTGTTGAAAAAACCCTATCTGTTGGTGTTTCATTTACTGTTTCTCTTTCTCTTTTCTGTGGGTAGTGGAAATTGGCAGATATAAGCCAGTGAAGCAGTGGAACATCATCACTAAAACACAGAGTGATAGGGAAAATCCCTATTTAAGTTAAACCATCATCAGATATCAAATGAATCATATCTCAAAAGCCTATCTAGCTTCCCTGGCATTACAAATCCAGGCAGTCCTCTGGGCTATTCTGCAATCACTATTGATTATGACTTTAAACCCAAAAAAGTCCTCCTTCCTAACAATAAAAAAATCACTTGTTCTAAACAGAAAATAAAGCACTTTAAAAAAACGAGCTGAAAAATGGTGTACACATATCTTCAAAGGCTGTTTTCACTATTGTAGGCATGCACATATTAAGTCTTCTAAAATTTATGAAGGAAAGATTAAGTGGGAGAAATTATAACTACCTGAAAAAATAGGCTGGGCTATGAAAAGGCTAATAAAGTAGATATTCTTCAGGGGGTGACATGTTTATTACTAATAATCTATAATAACATTGCCCCTTTATTATGCAATATGTATCAAAAAGGAAAAAAAAATCTTTTGACCTAGGGGAAAGATGTCTCATGGAAGTGCAGGTGATGCCAAGGAGGCTGATCACAGAATCTGGAACCAAGGAATCCTAAGGTCCAACCTCATGTTCATGTGGCTGCATTCTTCACCTGGCAGAGGGCATTGTAACAACTCCTGCTTATTCACCACCTTTGTGTTAATAAGGAAACGAATACAAACCTACAGATGCTACAGGTGTTGTGAAAGGATTAGTTCATGTACCAAGGACTTCCTGAAAAAATGGAGGCATTACTAAGCTGTTTTACCTGGGCCTTTCACAATTCCAAGTCGATGGCGAAACCGGAGAAAGGAGCCAGTTGTGTGTGTTGACAGAAACAATCTGAGGTGTTCAGAGCACAGCTCTCCCTCCACAGGTCTTGCTTCTTCAGGGGCAGGTCCCCTTCTGTCTGACTGCTGAGAATCACTGACTCTGTCCGAGGAGAAGCCCTTCTCAGACAGTGTCTTTGGGAGAGGGGTTGTGTCACACTGGTGACATGCCTTGGCCATGTAGGTTGTTACCACTTTCCTTATTAACACAAGACTGGTGAGATGCGACAGCTCTTGCTTAAGCCAAGTGAGGTTGCAGTCTCACAATTCTCATTTTCACTGTAAACAAAGAGCCTGGCTCTTTGTGGTAAGGATCTGGGGATGACTTATTGTTAGAGCTGGATGTTGGAAATTATTGCTGTAGCAACACTTTGTTCTTCATCAAATGCCATTTCATAACATAATCATCTCAACCCCAGCACAAACATGGATGATGCTCCATTCAGGAGAGCTTTTAACTGTTTGTCAAATTATGTTTTACAACTGAGTTACCTCCAGTCTCGTCTGTTGTTTCATGCACTGTTGGGTTGGACAGAACAAAAGAGAAAGAAAGAAAAATGAAGGTGGTATGTAAAGAGTATGTAGCAGCACAGTGGCACTAAAACCAGTGCAGGCCTTCTCCATCGCAGCCATTTCTGAACCAGCTCAGAACCTCCTCACTACCAACTTTTCAAAATCCCTTCAGAACAGGAACTAAGTTACTCTTCCTGAAGGAATTCACCATTATGGTAAAAGACTCAATATTCTTGCTTTTTAGAAAGTTCCAAGAATGCAGATTCTTGGAAAGGGAAAGTCTGGTTTTGTCAAAGACTTGCCATCTGGTTCTGGACACAAATCTCAGAATCACAATTTCTAAGAAAAAAAAAAGAAAGGGCAAAGCAAATCTGTGTCCCTGAATTTCTAGATATGCTTCTTGAAACCTCTCTTGCCCCACCATCAGAGAAGCTGAGCACTTGCAAACCCTCCTACAGTCACAGCAGTATCAAGTGCTCAACAACTTTTCCACTGGGTATTTCAGAGGACAGTTCTCAAAAATTAATCTCTGTACTTCACTTACATCATCTGTTTCATGGTAATGCTCATATAGGTCACATCAGAAATATGAGATTTAGTATATTATTAATAACTAAGGAACAGTTTGCAATTGCAGGTTGGAAGAAGCTCTATACTTTAAAAACCTTCAATTGCTGAATACTGTCACGCTTCCACTGCTTCTAGCAGATGCAAAACCACCCCCACAGATGATGATCTACTCAAGAGGCAATCTCAAATCCCTCTCTGTGACCTGTGGCTGTAAGTACAGTTTGGTGGAGAGACAGCTAAGGTGGGATGTTTATTTAAAGTGCACAAATGATGGGAGTAAGACAAGACGAAATGAAGAACAAGACAGTTCAGGCTCTGTTGGGTCTTATCTGTATTTTTGTTCAGGCAACTTAATGCTGCTCTGGCTGCACAAGAAAATGTAACACGAGTACAAATATAGCTTATGTTATACATTTTCTCACAGGATCATAGTAAGTATAAAATGACCTTTAGTTTAAGTGAGAACCAGGCTTTGCATGCAAAAGAGCTCTCTGTCTGACCGTGAGAGCTACTAGGCTCTGGAACAGTTTCCTAAGGCGGGGGTTAAAGAAGCTGTCATTTGGTACACTTTGGACGAGAAATGGAAAATATATGTAAATAGAAAATGCTATCTTGTCAGCAGGCTGGATGAAGTGACACAACACATGTTCTCCACCTCTAATTTCTGTGAATACCTGCAGCTTAGACCTTATGTATGCTGAAAAGGGTCTACTAAGAAAGCTTTTGTTGAAGATGGAGACCCAGCTTCTGCTGATCAGAGAATGTTAGTTTCCTAAAGAAGGAACAAGTTGAATCAATGACAGGATTTCTTGCTGATAAAATTGTGTCTATGCTGGTGTTTGATCTTTCATTTTTATTTGTTCTAAATCCCTGCTTTCCCATACATTCTTTGTTGACTCAACTATGCCATCCTAAACTTGAGCAGTTTAATCTCCAACTAGGCCGTATCTGCATCCCAGACCAAACAGATACAGGCAATGCACACATGCTACTGCAAACCAGATCTAATAATGAAACGTGCCAGGTCACTGTCACTATATGCACAACTACAAGCTCTGCTTATAACAATAAATATTCACTAATTGGTAACATGATGACCCAAAACGCTGGGAGGAGGAAGGCTGCAGAGGGGAGAAATGTGCCCCTTTTATTTTCACAGTTTCTCTGAAGCCTTGACATATCTATGAAGAATACATTCTCCTACCACATGTGTTGATCTAGAACTAAGCAGGAGATGGATGCTGAAGAGAGCCATTTTCATCATCCCTGTAGAGATTTGTAATACAAGAGAAAGTGTTTTTATTCCACTCTCTCTGAAAGAGGCATTGGCTCCTTTCCACTTCCAATTTCACCATGGCTGCACACGACTAAACATCCATTTTGACACTAATGCGGAGCGGTGCTCTCTACTAGGCTGGGTCAGCCAGCTCTCTTGCCTGACTGGCCAAGTGATTGTAAAATCATTAATGGGATATTTTACACCCCATATTTCTTAAAAAACATGATTACTAGGGAAATTATTCTTCTTTTACTTCAGGATTTTTTTCTTTTATTTTTTTTTCCCAAAGACACATGTGCTCACTCTCTCATAACAGTCAAAATGAGGTCAGAAACTTGAACATATGTGGCTGTGTGTGCTTTCTCCTCCAACCAGAAATGACAAAGCAGAGTTTGGCAAGGCAATAAAGGAATGGCCACAAATCAGCCAGGATTATCTGACTTCCTTTAAGAAAGCCATAAATTGTTTACAGCAGCATTGGTCTTTAATGGCAGAATGGGGGGTGATGGAGGGGAAAGCTTTAATCTAACAATTTCAACACATTGCCAAAGTCCTTTCCTGTAGTTTACAATAAAAGAACCTCCAAAGCATCTAACTTATGTTGGCTGGACTTTTTATTTTCAGGGAAAAGATCCTTCCCATGCTCCCTTCTCCTTCAATACAGAAATAGACTGGAGTGTAATGAGGTTAAGTTCTAAAGCATTAAGCATTTGACAAAAATGCTTGCAAAGATTTTAGCACCAGAAAACCTCTAGAGAAACTGGGCAGAGCCTGGGATAATACACAGCAGACTCCTCCAAGCTTAATGCACTGGGAATTGGAAGTGCATTAGGATTTTGTCTGCAGCTGGGCTTTTTATGGCCACTGGATTCTCAGCACCACTGCCACTAATAATACATAGGTGAGGGGACGTGGAGACAGACAGTTTGCTGTGATTGCTACTCACCGTACACTGCAAAACAGTTCCAAACAGGAAAAGGCAGCAAGTAAAAAAAAATTCTGGAAAGAGAAACAATCTGCACATTTCATATATGAATTTCCAACACTGAACCCTCCTTCCCCCTCCAGTGCAATTCTACATTCAAAGTTGCTTGGTTTTATCCTTTTGTTCTTGATTATCCTAGAGGGCAATTGTGAAATTCAGAACCATCGCTGGAATTCGGACAATGAATATTTGCAAAGTTTGAGGGCGCCCATAGTGAGATTTTTAGAGATAGGGTCTATGCCTCCTGTGTTTCTTTGTATATTTTGTCCTTCGGGGCCATTTCCCAGACAGCACTGTAGTGCAACGTGCATCTAACACAAACAATGCAAGCATCTCCACTGCCTGGGATGGAAACACCCAAAATCCTTTACTGCAGCTCCTCAGAATATTGGGAACATCCTTGAGGCTGCATTGTACTTCTTTGGTCACACATCACTTTTGGAAAA